>NC_135707.1:13236567-13537660 GCF_964276395.1 Gasterosteus aculeatus | reverse complement strand
AGAGACGGAGTGCTCTTTACTGGGAGGGAGAGAAGTGGGAGGGAAGTGAAGGGAAAGGGGAGGGTGAGAGGGCTAAGGGGGAGGGGAGGAAGATAAAGAAGGTGCAGCAGCAGAGAGAAGTCAGCAAGTGAGAGAGAGAGAGAGAGAGGAAAATAGGAAACATTACACCACTGACATTGATACTGGCAGTATTCTTTATGTAGTAGTATGCAGAGAAATATAGGGAAGGACATGTTCATGAAACACAAATTGAGCTCAATCCCAGAGGTGATGAGGATTTTAAGAACTGAAATAACCACCACCATCAAACCGCATGTCATCCCTTCACTTTGTCCATACAAGCAGAAAGAATAGTCTTAAAGACAATATTGTTAAACAGTTATCACTAGTTGAGTGGTGGGAACTGAAGGCACCTCGCTATTTGATTCCAATTCAGAGGAATACAGTGCAATTATAAAACAATAACCTATTCTTCAGAAACATTTTCTTTGTCACTGTGACTAACTGTGATTTTCAAAACAAGGCATGTTTGTAATGATTCATCTTTTTTTTTAAACATTGAATAAATAAATTGAATAAAAGAAGTAAATCTATCAGTAACAAATGTGTGAAAAGATGAGTTAACATTTTCAAGCATTGCAAAGAGAACCTGAATCAAATTGTAGCCGCAACAGCGACATTACAAGCTGCCTTTATTCACTAATAAGTGAATAAAGACTTTTCTTTAAACAAACCAAGATCATTGACTGTGGGTTTAGTGTGCATTATGTTCGGCGATCAAAACTTTGAGAAATTAATTTAAAATGTTTTTTCATAATTATTTGTGAGAATTAGGATGCCTCCAAGAAAGCTATTTTGTATGTAATGGCCAGGCTAATTTCGCCTTTTATTGAATGATGAATTTATAAATCTGGAGGGAAATAAAAGAAAATGTATCCACAAATCCAGAGCAGTAGTGAGTAGAGGAAAATAGTCAACAAAGAATGTATTTAAGAAATGATTTGATTGCTAGCTAAATTGAATTTTATAACTGAATGTTAACTTATTCTGTAACTGAGCGACTCCGAGCAGGAAAGAACTCTAGCTGACGCACACGTGACGCTGTAGCACAGAAATAGGGTTCAGCAGAGACACGCTGAGACACGTGTTGACAAAAGTAGATTTCCTTAAACCCACTCTTAACATCAACTACCGATTTGGAGTGCAGAGGTTAAAGTGCAGACTTAAGTACGGTTCAAAGTCTATTTAAGGCGACCACTCCAATAAGGTACCAAAACACACATACATACTAACCAAGCAAATAGTCAATGCATCACATGAACTGTGTCATTTGCAACTCGTTAAACGTATCAGTTCTACCAAAAATCAACTTTTTCCAGATCATTCTTAATTTGATGTTACAGTTGAGTCCCTGAAAAGAAACTGATCCACACAAAGAGGGACTGGAGCCATGTACACCTGTACTATGAAAAAACACATCAGAAATAATCCCTTTCTCCCATCTATCAGCAGCAAAAAATCATGATCAGAGGATTTCCAAATGCAAAAATCTGCTCCCATTTTCTGTTCTGATACGAGCTGTGAATCCAATCTGTAATGCAATCTGAAGCGGGAGTGTAATGATCCATTGCGTTCCACCCGTTTGTAGCACTTCAAGACTTTCGCAGAGAGGTTAAACATGTCCAATTCTCAGAACTGTAAAAACCTAGACCAAACAACAATTGAATTGTTAGCTCACTGCATTCTGCTGTATATGTTTTATCTTTCATACGCACCATTGTCTCTGTTCTTATCAAAATCCTTTCTTGCCTTCTATAAAGACCTTTCCCTATGGCGATCATTAAAGCGGTGTCTAACCTGATTTAATTAGTATGGGCATGTATTTGGGAGATTTTATTACTGTTCTAAAACGGAGGCTGAATGTCAGTATGACAGCGGGAGACAATGCGAGTGCCAGTGGTTACAACTACTGGTGAAGAAAAAAGAAATATGACCATCCTTTCCTACCACACTTTCTCCCTTTCCTAATCCTCACCACAATCTCCTTCATCTCCTTTCTCTTACCTTTTACATGACATTTTAACTTTGTGTTGTTCGTTCCACTTCTACATTGAAAATATTTTTCCACTCATTGAACCTTAACTACTGTATCCATTTCCTCCTGATAATGATTGACGTCACTGGGAAACGGGGACCGGCGGCCAGCTGAACAGCTCACAGTCAGCGCGTTAGCGCGTTAGCTGTTGTGGTTGCTAGTCTTGCCACCAGAGGCAATACCAGCGGCTGGACAGACTTCGTAATAAATTGCATTCTGATATAAACTTACCAAAAACCCTCCGAGCAGCACACGGCTCCTCTCTTGGGCACAAGTTGCGTTGGTGCATCTCGTTGTTCCTCCTGTTTTCGTGTAACGTTAGCAACAAAGTTCATATCAACTGCAACAGAGTTATCGAAGGCTTCTGTTAAATTAGCGCAACTGGGAAGCTTGCTAAATTCGGTTACTCATTGGACTACAGGTTACGTCAGCTTTTAACCAACTTCTTAACTACAAACCGAACCTGGTTACATAAGCAACGAAGTTAAACCTCGCAATTTACGAGTTAGCGAGCGTTCAACATCACTTAAGACGGATCATTCGCCTATATAGCGATAACATAACATGTCAACTGTGTTAAAGCCCATCCCTCCACAACAACCCACACACCTTTGGGTTAAGATAAGTTACATTAAAGCGTAATCGTTTTAATTGTAAACCGTCTTACCTGTAGTTAGCTGACGCACAGGTTGACCGCCGCGAGGCCGCTCTCAAAGAGACCTCGCGCAGCAAGTAGCGTTAGATTAATTAACGTTCGCTTCAAGCCGTGACACCTTAGCGACGCCTTTTTTCTACAGGAAATATGCTTTTGGACGCTATACACAAAAACTATTGTATAGAAACGTAGAAGACACCTGAAGGCACATTGCTATGGTTAAAATTGAACATCTCATCTTACTTTTCCGTTGTGGCGGACAAACGGTTTGTCAGACTTGTCCAACAGAGAGCGTGTCGGCTCCAAACGGAGAGCAGGGATTGGCTGATCTCAGCGTGTGGGCGGGGCAAATGCGCAGTGGGATTTATCCATTTTTTGTGCATCGTTCAGAGGAGGTTCATATGATACAGTCTTATTAACAATGAAGCAGAATTGGCCATCCTTCCCAACATCCTGCACACGCTTCCAGAACTTGTACAAGCAGAAATTTCATAAAATGGTATGTTGAATTAAATAAAGATGGCTGTGTTGATGATCTCATTTGTGTTCCACAACATTCTACGGCCTGTAGAGCCTAATCTAATTCCTTTTTTCTGGCTATCATTTGGTATAACCCAGATCTTAGAATATGTATGGTTAGTGAACCAATTTTGGGTTTGATGCAAATGAATCACCGCAAATCCAAAAGGTTTTGGTCTTTTGTATTCAGGTTGACTGGAGACTCTGATTCAGCTCACGGTGTATTTACAGCATTTGTCACCTGCACATGCGCTAACACCAACACGTACTTTACATTTGGGCACACACATATACCCAAACACAAAGGGCAGCCCCTGCCCCAGGGGTGTTTCTAGGATTCAAAGAAAGGGGGGCTTAGCCCAGAGGTGAGTGGCATGTTTGCATATAACGCACACACATATGTAGCATGTTCGAGTTATAAATTACACAAGAGAAACAATAGTTTGCATTAATTGCATCACACGTATGTATGTATATATATTTTTATTATTATTATAAAAATGCCACATTATTTGGGGGTCCAGAGATCCAAAGATCATTTGATTAGTCCTACCTTCAATTTTCTGAAAACTTTGGGGTGCTTTCCTCACTCTATTTATTTCTAATACATATTGAATATATCTACAGCTTGGCATTCTTCTTTGTATTGATCCTTCTCTCATCAGGTTTTCAGGAGCCAACAAGAGACTCACTGACCTTCTTGTTTTACCGCAGACAAACAATTTCTTCTTGTTTTTGCTTTCATTGGTGAAAGGTCCCTGCATGGGAGAGAAAGGAGAAGAGTTCAAATTTAAATGTAACATCGCATTTACCATGCAAATGATGAGCATAATGTGAGTGTATAAACTTAGAGCAGGAGGAAGAAAGAATCAAAGAGGTGTCACATTAGGTGTGGAGGTTTATCATTTCCACCCTGCTTTGAAAATTACTTCAATTATGAACAGCTTCTGTGTGGCGTCAGAAGGGAGGAAAATGGCCCCTAAATGGTGGAACGAGCTCCTCAATGACATCAGAACAGCAGAAACTAATCATTTGACATGTCCAACATCATCTGACGCAAACTAAAACCTCTGACTATACCTTGACTAGGTAAAAGCACTTAATATGGAACTTAATTATAGCACTTTGAAGTTTGGCTTCTTTGAAGAAATTTTACTTTCTTGATTGTTGTTGTTCTGGTCCTGCACCTTAAGGATTGAATCCACTTATTGGAAGTAGCTTTGGATAAAATTGTCAGCTAAAATAAATGTAATTCAATGTAAAAATGCCTATCTTCACAGTTCATAAATTGCAACCCATTCTGCCTTAACGCTGGTGCACTTTCTGTTCAGCCCACACTTGCCGATGCGTTAAGGTGGTTCATTTTTTTCTGTGCCCTCGTTAGTTGTGATAAAACTCTGTGGGAAGCCAGACCTAACGATCAACATCAATCCTAAAGCAAATTGTATTAATTAAAAAATAACGAGGAAATGTGTGAATTTTTTTAGAAATGGAAAGAGGGAAGATGTGACACCCTGAAGTGGCTCCACGATGAACGCATGCGTCTGCCTTGACAGAATGAGAACAGCTGGAATGTGATCATAGGACGTGTCTTTTTCTTTCAATCCAACCATCTTCTTTTTCCCGCATCGCATTGCACAAAGGGAGGGGCAATCTGCTGCCGCCCTTTACAGTGTAATCTCTCTGCTTGTACTCCTCTATTGTAGATGGATAGTAAAAGCTTGGTTTCAGGCAAATTGAATTACATTTGTCATCAACATTGAATGAAGCATGGATACTGTATTAAAAGTAAAATGTATCTTCTCCATGAGAGAAAAATGATTTCAAGAACATACCACAACTTGTTTCTATACGTGCCGGGGCTCAGGGCAGAGGCGTGTGTTGTCTGCGGATTCCTTGGGTGTGATGGTGCGTTTGGTTGTAGGGAATTGTACACACACACACACACACACACGTATGCCTGCTTTTCTGTCCCAAAAGTAAGGGCTGGCTGAGGTGGTCGGATCCTTTTTCAAAAGACACCAAGATGCTTATCGGTGCACACAAACAACGTACCTCTCCAACTTGCTAGTTACCTTGGCAACGTGTATTTATAGTAGTTGATGTTGCTTCAATATGACCCTGTTGGAGGGTAAGAAACGTGAAAACATCTGTAGAAAATCAAATATCAGGCGTTTAAACTGAAGTCAACTGAAGATCCTACATGATTTGCACTCAGGGATGGACAACATCTCATAAGAAACGATGGATGCATGGAAGTACGTTTTAAAATAAAGAGGTTTGTTTTTTTACCACAAATGTCCATCGTCTGAGCTTTTTTAGAACTATGAAATAACATTAACTTGAACGATGAATGAAAGTCTTTGACATCTATCTGCTAGTGCGTTCTGGCATGAAAGGAAACCATCGTCTCACATTAATGCATCCCGTAGACTAAAACTACTCGCTACGGCACAGGTGACGCCCTGCACACAGGAACGCAGAACTAAAATATCTGGAAAAGTAACAAGACAAGATAAAGGCAAGTACTTACCTTTGGAAAGAAAGATAAGGGATGGATGATGGAGCTTCCTGCAGCAGAGGAAAGACATGAAGGTGCTTGTAGTTGAACGGCTAATTAGACCGAAGGTATCTTCTCTAACAGCTTGCTTATGGACTGCAGACTCAATGGAACATATATCTTGGAAAGGAGACAACATATGCTTTTTAACATTTTAATTAACCTGGAACATTGCATGATTTTGTAGTTATTCTGTTCAGTAGAGTATACCTGACCTGGTCCCTACAGAATATTATGAAGCCTGCAGTGTTTTTTCATATTATTTCCTTGTTGGAATTGTAAATCAGTTCAACAGCAACATCAACATATTTTGTCAAAACAGCTAAATGGAAAATAAAAAAGCAAACCACACCATTAAAGGGAAACAAAGACCCGAAAAGCACAAAATGGGCCAATTCTCTTTGGTTCTCTATGAACAACTTCTTTTGGATAACACATAGTAAATTCATCTATTGTTAATATATACATACAAATTATTCAAAGAAGTGACTATAAGACAAGTCTCACAGATAAGGAAATAAATTGCGTGTCTCCAGGCTTATTCATATTTCTCATATGTCCCAGCAAAGTGAGAGTTACATGTTGCTGTATTGTATCAAAGGATGAAAAGAAAATACTTAATCCACTGGATAAAAATAGACCAACAAGAGATGTAAAGGACTGCTGCAGCCCTATGGCAATATCTTACGTCACTGCTTTCCTCCCATCGGCTCAGAACAATCATGGTGCAGTTGTAACTTACAGTTGTGACCCAATGTATCAGCAGCAAAACATTATTTTTCTTATTTTCTAAAAAAACAGAGGATCCAGGGTTCAGCACCTCAACATGAGTACTGCAGCAGAACCTTTTGTATTAACAAATGTTTTTTATGAAACCACTTTTGTTTGATTTCCACATGGGAAAAGATTTTGTGGTGAATAACCTCTAAAATAAGCACCAACCAGAAAGAAACCCACAGAAGAGCAAACTCTTGGTTCAGTAATCTTTCTAAGCCTCTGCGCGTCATTGTCCAAATGTCCTCTGCAAGGAGAAAATACTTGAATGATGGATATTAGCGGGCGAGCTCAGTTCTATTCAGTTGCAGAGGGCTCACATCTCTTTGTGCCGGCCTTCATTCTTATCAGTTGTCTGTAGGAGGACACGGCTCAGACAAGCACTATTAAACCAAATAAACCATTACCTGCGCAGTCCGTAGCCCAGACGCATGAAGTAGGGCCGCGCTTCAAGCTTTTCTCTGCTTTTCAGGGTTGAGTGATGTTCATTGCACATATTAATCAACATGAGAAATGAGCTGGACTCTCTTTTTGTTGGCCATTGCTAATATTTCCAGGCAAAAATATATAGTTAATACATTCAGGTAATGATAAAATAGAAGCAGCTTTGTGAGTCCTAAAGGTTCAAGCCAGTGGAAATATACAGAAAACATCTACTGAAGATTCGTAATATCCAACATGTATGCCACTATGGATTCAAGGTAATGATTTGTATCTTTTCTATAAAACACATAACAGGTTTTCAACGTGGAAATTAAACCTAATTTCAGGAGCACTGAAAGTGCCTTTCAGAATAATCAACCACGGTCAATGCACAAACTCAAATTAACTCTTCAATACAACCTTCATAGTAAATTAAAAATAAATGGGACAGACCACATTAAATGGAATTGCACATACATACATGTGCAGTACAGCTGCCCTAAAATTAATAAATGAGATGTAGTCAGTCATTTTATGAAAGGCGCACTTCCATTTTAACTTCTGCTGAAGTTTTATATATCTGCTAACAGCGTGCCTTCCTTTGCCTCCTGGATCACAGCAATGACAACTGACACACACACACACACACACACACACACATAGTTTGACACATCCCAAAATACTGCACACCGCTGACTTGTTAGCATGTGGAGTAGAACGTGTTAATGAACAAAGTGTGTAATTAAAGCTCTATCGTCATTTAAGGGGCTTTGGTTATAGACATGACAAGCAGGCTGAGATGTTTGACACTTTTCAGAATTAGCCTCCATCCTCACATCATCACAGCCTTAAACGTAAATTTATCTAAGAGAGATTGAAAGAGTCACGTCAAATTGCTTCTTTTAATGGAACAAGATTGTTAACTACATAACCATATCTGTTTAAAAAGGTGTAGGTTTTAAAGCAGCCAAACGCTGAATATAATTCAGCTAATATACAACACATTTATAGATCCAGAACCTTTTTACAAGTTATAGCAAGTACATCTTATTTTACAATTGCTCCTACCTGGGTGACACACTCAAACTGCCATACCTTAATATGAGTCCATATACTGTATGTGAAGCAAATATACAAAGTCATAATAATGTTTCCGCTACGATCCTCTTAAAAAGTTAAAGCTGCCTTCTCTTATCATCTACAGACAGAAGTTTTAAGATAATTTACATATATTTAATTTATCTATTTTTTTAATCTGATTCTTTGAAAATGAAGCAATTAAAAAGTCATCCCCTTCTGTCATAAATACTACTTTCCAGTGACACTTGAGGAAGATGTGGATCGCTGCTAACAAAAATGAATCATCCAACAGTCAATTTCCCCGTCACTCCAGAAGAACCAACCCTGCTGGCTATATTCAACCCAGTTCTCAAAGTGAAAGTCTCTCAGAACTGCTTATATTTCACACTATTATGCCTTTAATCTCATCCCAGAACATGCATTTTGATGAGGCTGGAGCTGGTTGTTATTCAAATCTGACTCTAGCTTTTATACAGTTCATTTCTGATGGGTACAACACTGATGTTGGCCAATAATACTTTGTATCCAGTACATCCTCTCTTCAGCGAATGAGTCCTGCTGTGCTATAAACTGAAAATGTAATCTAAGGGGACCTACATGTCACTTGAGGGTACGAAATAATAAACTGTAAATAGAATATGGGGATTTAAATGGTAAATTATGTACAGGGGATTAAGCCAAAATTAATATTAATATTTCTATCATTTTTAGCCATACCTGACTGGCATGATTTAATTACGTTTAAGTTTTGTTTTGGTTAATACTTATTTGAGTGTCATAAGCATCCCCTTTGATGCTGAGAGGTGAAAGGGGGATTAAAAAAAAAGAATATGATGGCCAAAGAAAACTATATTAGTTAAAAGATGCTCCAACACTCCATTGAGTTGATGGCACTGCAAAGAGTGTTATGTCAGTGTATTAATATGAGCGACCACTTTCACACACACAAAGTCAGCATGATCCATTCTAAAAGTTCATTTTTTGTGTTAGTACGACTGTACATAGATGTATTATTTCTTGTAAGAGTAAGATGCTTGTGTTGTTTCTTGCTCAACAACCAGTATATTGAACTACATTTTACAATGTTGTACAACGTGTTCAAAGTTCATACTGTTGACTCTTAGCGTGAATGTCCAAAGAACGCTGAGGTTTTGGTTTCTAAACCTGCAAGTGGACATGTAGCAACATGTATGTGTGTCAACAATAGTCTGTTCATATTATTACGACCAGCTGGTCACAGGGAGACTTGATGGGTGAAAAATGTCTATTTTTAGCTGCTTGATCTAGAGGTTTTATTGTTGTAATCAGAAATAATGAGCACCATTTTAATTCAGAGAGAAAATGATCTGTCATGTGTTGACAGTATAAACAAACATACAACCTGTTTCAAAGACACATGGAGCTCTTCATCTTTGGGACAGTTAAATTCATCCATCCTGATACCAAAAGTGCATCGGAAATATACATATTTATATCATGTGTCAATATCTACACATAAGAGAACGTAAAAAAGAAAGATCACAAGCACTACGGGGAAAAAAACAAGAAAGAGAAACTAGGGAATTGGAATGAGTTGTTGAGTCCTTCTTCTGTTCAGTCATCTTCCAAGGAAATAGCAATGTACAATATATTACCATACCAATGATATGAAAATTGTGTGGAAACTGGGAGTCGATTCATTATATTGTAATTGTAAGTCGAGGGATGTGGAACATTGGATAAACTGGCACTGCTTTTTAATTACAGCCTTAAACAAGGTAGTGAAGATACCAAGGAGAGACTTATGGTCATCACTTATCATTTAATCTGGCCTTGCCTGTAAGATCCACTTTATTGCTGTGTTTATTTTTAGAGTAAACTTTCCAATTATTTATTTCCAATGGAACTAACTACTCTCATTTTAAAGTGTATTATTAAAAACTGAGCCCCCTGCTGTTTAATTTGTTGTGTCGGGCACCACAAACTGTTGTGAATTGTGTGGGCAAGGACTCTCTGAAAGCCCTCGCATACGGTTCTGAGAAAAACAAGGCTTTCATAGAGATCAAGAGAAAAAAACACTGTGAGAAGAACAGCAATCAAAAGAGGAAGTATTTCTGATAAACGTCTGATACTCTCAAACCAACAAAACACTAACGAAGTGAAACAAGCATCAGATGTTTCTTATAATTTCCACTCGTTAATCATTTCCAAATGAACACTTGAAGCTTTAGTGGTTAAAACATTTTGAATCAACACATTTTTAAAGCTGCACTGTTGAAAGTTAACAATAAGACAACCTAATTAAAATGACCCAGCGCATGAGGGACAGCCTAATGAAGCTAAACATTTTCCCTGTAAAAGAATAATCACTTCATTCCATCAGGCCACCGGAACAAACGCAACCGCCGCGCATAATGTGCCCGTCAACCAATCAGGCTGCAGTTCTACGTCCATGTCTGATCTAAAATGCCATAACTGTATCCTATTGGACATTCGTGCCAAATTATTATCATTAAGCATATGATTTCTTCGTCCTGACCAAATATGTGTTTTGTGTGAGGCTACAATGACTTTGACCTTTTCACGTTTAACAACCCACATCAAATAAATCCTACATGAACTGGCAAACAGACGGACGAGCGGAGACACAATGCCACTGGCTCACGGGCAGAAAAAGTAATGAGCTGCAGACACAGATGTTACCACGATGAAGGAAAGTAGTTTCTTAAAGCTGCCGAAAAGGAAAAGGGTCCATTCTTCACCGGAAAAATAGGTTTTTGTGTAAAGTACCTGAATACTGGCAATGTACTGGTCATTAGCGACCTCTTTGCCGGAGAGGGGCTGAATGGAGCTATTTTACCAGACACAATGAAGCACACAAAATCCATCAGGCCATTTGGAGTCAGAGAAGAAAGGACATCTCAAGTGAACGCACTGTGAATCCGACTGTGACTGAGCATGAAATCAAGGTAAGTGAAGATATCTAGGCCAAGAGGCTATGGATTCTTAACAAACAGAGTGACGTGCTCAGACTTCAGACACAAATAAGGGAGACGAGCATTATGATAATTACAACTTGAAGGGAAAATTAATGAACATGGTTCAAGGGGAACACGTAGGCCCATATTTTAATGGGTTCTGATTTTAGACACATTTAAATAAATGGCGCTTTTGCTAATCACTTATGTTTAGTGGTCGAGCCTATCCGGGGGTTTCAGCACTAAGCTTCGGTGTCCCCGGTGGTCTTTCACTGTACGAACCCAAATCCAAATAAAGGGACGATGTTAAGGTGCCAATGGAATCACTAATTAAAAATGGTCTTTGTTACAGCTCAGTGGAAGAAATTCCAATTTATGTTTCCAAAATTGATGCTGCATAATGTGTTAACACGGCGCCTGAAAAAGAGGGACCTTGTGTGCCGTTCATAGATTAATGGCCGTCAAATCAAAGCTAATGTTGATATCTCAGTCAGGTGTTTGGGTCCCCAGCATGAGGGTTGATGGTTGGACAGACAGGTATGACATCATTAGCGCAACAGGATTGTTTCCATGTTAAATAAACATGCTTCACGAAATGTACAAACACAGATAAAGGAAAAATACAAATCCATGAGACTGTAGAATCCCAAAGTGTGCTGAGGAATTGTGTTACTCTTTATTGGCTTAAAAAAAAAAAAAAAGTTCATTCTTCTCCATTCCACTGAAAATAAACTTCTCCATTTCTGTACACTTTGTGATCTCATCATCGGTCTCCGGTGGCTCTGTGGTGTAAACACAAAAGCAGATTTTTTTTTCCCCATACACCTTTTAATTGACTTTCTCTGTGTTTTGAGAGAGACGAAGAGAAGCTGGCAGACCTGAAAAAAAAAATCTGAGGCAAAGAGAGAAAACACCTGTTACTTTGAACAATGTAGCCTGAACTGCTTGGCAGTAACGGGAACCACACACCCAGTTACAAGGGGGGATACAATGCCAGCCTTAACTATAATTTTTATTTAATACATAAAAACGTACATCTGCATGTACGGACTCATAAAATGGGATGTGCACTTGCCACCTGAGAAGCACGCAAAAATATCCGTTTGCTACTAGATTTGGGACACAGTGAAGCATTCATTAGCTAAAGCCAGAGCCAGATACGCAACCTGGAACTCTTGACAATCGTTAATAAAGGAATGATGACCATAAGGTGAAAAACATGAATCCTGCCACGGCTCGAGGAAGAAACTGAGGAAACACAATCAAATTAATTTCATTTACAGCGTCAGACTGAATACTCTTCTGACAATATAATACTTTTGATTCTACTGACATCTTCTTTGTCTCGCCATTCAGCAACTGTCAAAAGAAGTGTTGTTTGCAAACAATAATTACATGCACACGTGTCGCGTTGCAGCGCACAATGGACGGCCTGTGCGTGGGACGTGAAGGCAGAGATGCAAATGTTCTATTGTTAAGACACTGACAGCTACGAGGTATTACTGACCTTTTCTCAGAACTTTTCAAGCCTTATTGGGAAGAAACGTCTCCAAAAACAACTTCTTCCGTGCACTTCTGTATGACATTTATACTGTATTGATTTGCATGAAAGTGTTATTTCTGTTCCCTCATGGGTTATGTTAAAGAGACTAGTGGGCGACAGTGAGATGTCCCAACTTGTTCAGGAGGGAATCTGCACACTAGTCCTCTTTGCCATCTCCAGATCTCAACAAAAGACCTTTGGCGGCTTCTCCCCCCCACAATGGTGTGAACTGCATCCCATGGAGATAAGAAATTGAAATATACACTGTGTTGTGACACTAAAGATGTTGCATAGACAGCGGCTTTGCATTAGTAGCAACTGTAGAACTCATGCAATCACTGACAAGACTCCTAGGATCCTAAATCGGGCTCCTTTAATTCAGGATGAATGCTTCCCCACCAATCAAATTTGATTATGAGAGCAGCCAGTAGTCTGTGCCAAAATAACAGATCCAAAAAGTGGATGAGACAGGGGCTGAAGCTAATTTCCTAGCGCCTTAGTCAGCTAGGTCAATATCGAACTTTCAAAAGGATTTCGTTGAAGCGCTCTTCCCACGTTCTGCTCCTCTGCACCCATCTGAGCGGACTGATTATTATTAAAAGGTAATGAATAAGATACAGCCACACCGAGCTGTGATCCACTAGAGCCCCCATCAGATAACAGGAGGAATTGCAACACACCAGATTAGTGTCCCTAAAATGTGTTGATCACTAACTGGGTGCTATGAAATCTGGTCTTGTCAAGAAACTGCATAAATTAAGTAGAAAGTTCCTCATTCAGAACAATAGCATCATTCACATGCTACATTTTAAACTGAACTAAAATACACACCACACACACACACTGGAGGAAGACAAAATGTACTTTCTACAGCAAAAGTGGACGTAACACATTAAAGAAACATTTGCACACTTAACTGGAGTTTTAAAATGTTTATTAAAAAAATAGAAAAACTTAGATAAAAAAAATAAAGCAAACAAGGTGTTCGGCTTACACATGTCAGTCATTTACACACAATCCATAATTGCACATATTTGAGCTGGGGATTTGGATTGCTGCAATAATGCATCAGTGAGCATGATAAAAGCGGCATTGAAAACGGATATAATTCCAACAGTGTCATGTCGAGGTCATCATATTGGTGGAGGAAATCACTAAATCAGACTTAAAATAAAAAAACAAAAACGCATGACCATCACCAAATTTGGTTGTGGCTCCACCAAAAACTCCAGTAATGGTAAATCTGCGATATCCCATGCGCCAGCCCCCTTATGGATTGCGGTGTAAATGATGCCTTTCCAACCTTGTCTTACAAGATGTAGAAATGCAGACTATAAATATGAGAGAGGAAAGACCTCTAGCCTTTTACAATTATGACCCTTTGATTAAAAATAAATAAATGTGAAAGTATGGCAATGTCAACAATCATTCTAGTCTATTCCTGGAACGTTAAACTACAAGCTGGTCGGTAAATAAAAGCCAGGTAAACCCAGCAGTGCTTATTAAACAAACTATGACAGGAAAAAAAAGGGCCAATTTGGTCATTTAAGAATGCAGTAAACCTGTTGCTTTAACAGAATGAAAAGGAGCTATAAGGCAGAAAATGCACTTTGCTGGTAATAAGTAGCACCAATTATTAAATTACATGAGTAAACACTGCTAAAAAAAAGGTGCATTTTGCCAGCACAGCACATGGAGGGGAAGTACACCCAAATAAAAGTACAACTACTGAAAATATGATGAAGATGAGCAGTGGTGATAAAACATGTAGCCAGGCGACTGGCAAGATCAATGGTAGATCATTTTTGGCACATTTGTCATGTCCCGTTGCCATAGCTCTCCTTCCGCTGCACACACACACACACACACGTACCACTCACGGCCCTCAAATCCATCTATTGCACAGATCAGTATTGTATAGTACTAAACTTATAGTGGGGACAACCACTAAAATAAAACCAGAATGTGTCATAAATTAAATAAAAGCAATTACTGCACATGAACAAAAACATAAAATAAGGTGGCAATGTTTACAGTACAAAAACATAGATAATAGTGCCGATGTGAAGAGGAAAAAAAGCCCTTAGTGACAAACAAGAAAACACATGACCAACACACAAACAAACATTTGGTACATTCAGAAAAGTCATCACAGTTTAAGCACTTGAGACAAGGTCAGTTTTGTGCCATCACACCAAAAACCATCAAGTCAGCGCTGTGCTGCCTAGGTAAAAAGGTAGTGCTTTACTCCGGTTCCATAGTACAATTCTTAGAGAGTCCAAGCCTTAAGAACTCAGAATCATAACTGAATGCCCCATCTGTATCTCGATGGGGCCTTCAGGAGACCAGATGGGGCCAAAACCTCAAAAAGGCCCAATAAGAGGCCAAACTTCTAGCAAGACCACCGTCGGATAATCAGTTCACTACTATGGCACAATACGTTGCCTTCTTTAAAAAAGGTTAAAGTCTGTGCTGGTGTCCATGAGAGTTAGAGCATCAGACTGATGTCAAGACACTAGGCCTTCTACAGTCTTCCTTCGTCTGCGAGAGCCTTGCAGCATCACTAAGTGCTTGCGCAAGAGCTGGCAGATATCGGTAGACACCGTGCGTGATTTTGAGAACCTCCAACGAGACAAAAATAGGGTCATGAATGCGTCACAGCTCCAAGACCAGATAGGCCTTAATAGAAAAAGAAAAAAAATACCCACATCGCCAGTGAAGTCACACAGGTCTTTCATCTGATCCGGTTAAGAGACGGGAAGATTGTCCCTCTTCCTGCGCCGCCAGGTGTTACGGTTGTACTGCTGCTGGTTCCTGAAAGCCGGTGCCGTGTTAGGACCCTCGGGGACGTACCGCCGCTGGGGGCTGAAGTTACTGAGAGAGGGATTTGGACCTTGGTTGTGCTCTAAGCCAACTTTGTGCAGCTCAAGTGAGCCGTGGGAATTGGATCTCATGGCGTACGCGTGGCTATGGTGCCCTCCCATCTGAGGGTGGTGCAGCTGGTGGAGGGGGCTGGAGAGAGGGCTTGTGACGTTGGTGTGCTGGGAGATGTGGGCACCTTGGGACATGTGCCGATGCACAACACCGATTAAAGGTGGGTTTTCATGGTAGAACTGGCAATCGGCGAGCGAAGGGATGGTGAGAATTTCTGGGAGTGACGTCTGGGCCTAAAAATAAAAAGAATTCAAACGCAGATTATGCAATGACAATTCTACCAAGAGCAAGGTTTTGGGATGTATGATGTTCACACTGCAACTGGTGGAATGGGGAAAAACAAACAGAACCAACTTGCGACGTGGTGTGGATGAAGCCTCCTGGATGAGTGGCCCTCGGGTCCGTTGCCATCTGGATTACCGATTGGACGGAGGACAGCGGGAGGGGCCGGAGCTGGATGGCAGTACTACTGCACGGAGGAGAATCAGACTCCTCCAAAAAGACATACAATCGGGTTTAAAAAGCTGCACACGTCCAGCAGAAAACATGGATAAAAGATGGCTACTGCTAAGATCGCGTTATTCTTACAAAGATTTTTATGATTGCATGAAAACAGGCGACGGCTAAACGCCACGCGTCTGTGGACCTCTGGTTTAATAAGTCACTGATCTAGTAGAAAGCTTCCAGACACAAAGTATCATTATGCCTTACTATGTCACTTCCGGAGGAGGAGGAAACCGAGCATGAAGAGGATGAGGATGATGATGAGTGATGTTGAGGGCTCGGGAGGAAGACCGGCGAAGGGGAGTCAGCACTGAGGGGGGAGGAAGAGTCCCTCTGATCCTCCAGAGAAACTAGCATCAGCCTGTTCAGGTCCTGCTCACAGGTCTCCACATCTAGGACCAAACAGAATATCAATTGTCAATTAGCTTTTCAGCATCGGGCATATTACCAAATAATTTGACCTTTTAGACAAACAAGTCACATTTTCTGAAAACAAACTATCCTAAAAGTGCTTCCACACCTCACATGGTCAGTGCAGAACAAAGACTGAACTGAGACAGTCCACTTTCAAGTGGACGTTAGTGCAGAAGGTTGACGCCTGAAACAACCACACGGCTTTAAGGCAAATGTTTAGCACAATTTAAAAAATGCTATTAAATGATAAACAAATTCCCAGATGGGCAAATGGATTTAAGCGTGATCTTATCACTCCTCAGTACAAGGCTGTGTGTAGAATCAATGCAAATCTGGTAACCATGACAACGTCCCAGCGAGAAACCGGCCCAGAACCAAACGTTACCGTGGTTCTCCAGCTTGGCGTACTGCTTGGCTCCCCACTTCTTAATGGTCCAGTCCCTGTAGGCCAACACCTCCGGGCTGACTTTGATGATGCGTCCCAAAGTACTGCAACACAGAGGGCGGCACGGTCCAATAAGGCCATCAGAACACAGATAGTGCCCAGATAATTTATAGAACTGAGCTAAACCAACCTGTCATACTCCTTGTTGGGGTAGGCGCGCGCTAGAGGAGACACTCCGTGACTCAGCACCATGTAGGCAAAGTCAAACACCTGCTTGACCTGCAAAACACCATACGAACTCCTGCCCACATCATTCCCTGGGACAATTACAAAAGGAAAATACTCATACAAATCATTTTGGACAATATAAATCTTGTTTAACCTTCAGTGAAATGTATACCAGCACGGTAGGCATGAGAGCCAGATACGATGCTCAGGCAGGGTCGGTCATTCAAAAATCAGAATTATACAGCACTCGACACAAAACAATAACTAAAATGTTCTGACAAAATTATTCTGATAAATTTGCTTCTTTTCTCACCTTTGGTTTAGTCTTCTGAATGTTTATCAGTTGATTATACAATAGTTATTTACCGTTCAACACCATCCGTCACACTTTCAAACATAAATGCACCAATGTGGAGGATGTGGAGAATGGAGGAGAATGTGGATTTCCCTTTAATAGACGTGTCACTCGTGTATTTATTGATTCATACACTGACCTGGCTGTATTGGGTCTTCTATGCAGAGCATGGATGGCCGGTTTTCACTCCCTATGGCTTTGAGCATTTCCTCCTTTGAAGCGTAAGCCCCTCCATTTTTCACCCTGATGCCGGTTTTCATGTAATTGAAGTCGCGGCCGTACAGCTCAAAGAACTCGATCAGCAGGATGCCGAGGTTGATGTTGGCCCGCCGCGTGTCGATGCGAGGGTGTAACTGATGAGCAGAACCGGGCGCGTGCATTAGTTACAGACCAAGCGTGATACACAAAGCTTTGTATGCTTCCTTCACACCAAATTGAATGGTTGACAAATAACAGTTTGCAGTAACTTCTAAAATCAGTATTTTATTGCAGATTAAGCAGGCATCTGTTCTTGTACCTGCAGGAAGCTGATAGCCATTAGAATAAGGCTGTAAGAGCTGATCCCTCCAGTGAAGACTTCATTGAGATCCCTCTGCAGTAGGAACTGCTTCAGGGCGAAGATCAGAGGCGGCAGAACAGTGTACTTCTACCAGATCGGAAAACAGACATGAGAAACATGGGACGGAGGCTGCATGTGTGTTGAGAAGGTCATGTTGAAAGAAAAAAAAAAAAAAAAGGTTAACCTTAAGATAGCTTTTGATGAACTGTGCAGCTTTAACAGCAGTCTCTACGTTAAAGCTGATGTCCACTTTCACCTCGGTTTCATGGTCCGTAAGCTTGATGATGGGCACCTGAGAACAGGTCAGGGAATCAATCCACAAAAGTTAAGTGAACCAATCAGCGCGTCAGGATTGAGAATGACATCAGCTCTTGTGTCAAGTCATTTCTGAGGCCCCAACATTAGTCCGTTAGTGGAACCTGCCGCCTCCTGGTGACTTACGGTCGCTTTGTCGAGGACCTTAATGGGATACGGCCCGGCCACGTTGTGTTTCCGCAGGGCTCGTTCCAGTTCCTGCAGTGGGGGACGGTCCCACTTTCCAAACACCACCAGGTCAATGTCACTGAGAACAAAAAACACAAAGTACTTTGTACCGTAACGGGTACATTTCTTAAGTTTTACGTCACAGTGATGGGGAGGTCACTGACAGCACAACTTTAAAGAGTAGTTTTATGTTGTGCAACCAATTCTGGCTTTTAGGGAAGCCTGTGCAAATTAAGAACCACAAAATACCTTTAAGTATCGATATAAAAACAATATTTCAGAAATTGTTTGTGATGTGTACATCTGCAAGACACGGTCCTCATTCATGAATAGTGGTTTCATGTTGAAATAAATAAATAATAAATAGCTTTAAAGCTTAAAATACTGCTCCCACTTCTCAAAACATTCTAAATGAGCCAATAAAAAAAATATTCCAAAAACAATTATTACCTTGAAGGAAGATAAAGCCCCGTGCTGAAGCTGCCAAATATCTCCACCTGCAAGGTAAGGTAAAAAGAAATACAAGCCTGGATTAACTCCCAAAACATAGTGGGGGCCAATTAGCAGATTGATACCTCATGTCGAAGATAGTTTAGCTAAACCGCTCACAGCCTGTTTCATCCAGTCCTTTAAATATTGATGTTTGATAACCAAATTATAGGAAGCTCGAAACCAACTTCGCTGAAAGTTTGCGGCCTGGTGTGAGTCAGTGCTTTGCTCATACCAAAGCAACCAGTCACAAGAGGAAGAAAAATGTGGTTAAGATATTCAGCAGCCTGTTGTACTTGTATGCTCTCCATTCCTATGACATGTGCAGAAATGAAACTATTAAAATAGGTCTCACTTATGATTAGCTGTAAGAAACGAAACAAAAAATGCTTGCAAAACATGACACTGGAAATTCAACATTGACTGGGTGCGCCTGCATGTTAGTTGGAGGTCTGACAGGTTTGTAAAAATGGGACTAGCCGCTCTCTGCAGAACACCAGCCAAATTAGAAATTCCTTTGGACTTACGTCCACTAATTTTGAACAACCCATTTTCTAGTCAGGGACCAAATCCTACTACAAGCATTAAACATTTGCATCATCACCACCTGAAAGAACACAAATTGGTCCTTTACAGAGCCGTGAGTCATTTGCACTTTGGCTCAGAAAAGGTTTATAGTATAAATAAAGGATATTTCTTAGAAAGTAAACCGTTTGACATTCTGTTGGCAACATACAACCGAAAACTATTCACTAATGGAGCAACGGGAACGCAAGTGACAAGGATGCTTTTGGAGGCGCAGTTGTATAAAATTTATTTTAAAAATCCGTTTTAAAAAGTAAAATTAAGACCTGGAAGTGGACCAAGGAATCCTGCTTGTGTGTGTGTCGTCTTGGTCCTCTGCTCATAAGGAGTTAAACATCTGACACAACTGCAGAGGTCATCAGTAAAATAGCACTTTAAAGTGCCGATTCAGAAGGCATTTTTAAAGCATTGTTCATGTGAAATGGAGTTCCATGGTTCATTAGTGTGAGAAGGAAGAACAATTTATCAAAAATCAGTTTCAATTAACTACAACGACCCTCGGGCGAGTCCCATTTTTTCTTGGGCCCTTAATGCTCAGTGGGATCAGGCAGAGTGTCGGAGGAGAAGCGGCGATTTCAACTCCACATCCCGTCTCCCTCAGGCAGGTAGATGGCAGATAACGGCACAACGATCCAAAACATAAAAACCGCTCCACCTCAGCACCACCACCTCGTGCCAGGAGAGCGTCCAGACACTGCGTCACTATATCGATTTAACCCTCTAACATAAAGCGACTGAACCCCCTCCCCCCCAATGCAAAGACGGGTCACAGCGTTGCACGCAGCGCAGGCCAGAGGGGTGAACTCCACTCGCCTCCCCCACACTCACCCGCGCCGTGGGCCACATGTCCTTGATGACGCGCTCGATTCGGTTCACGACCGCTCTCCTCATGGCCTCCTCCTCCGGCCGCGGGGACATGAAGTTGAAGAAGTCCACAATCTCCTCATGAAGACTGCAAGGGTTCAAGGTTAGACAGGACACCTGGGGTCATGGTCTGGACAGTGAGGTACAGTTTTGCTGGATGCTTTTTGGATAAACTCAAAGTATGGATTAGGAACTGGGCCCAGAGTTTACTGCTGGAGGCCCAAAAGGAAATGTTTGAAGCACTGGGAAAGAAAAAAACACCCAAAAATAAACTATTGATTTGTGTTTCAAATAAACTTATTTTACAAATTGCTTTCATTTGTAGTGTGTGTGTGTGTGTGTGTGTGTGTGTGAGAGAAGTTCGGTCAAATACATCCACACCTTTAGATCCCTTCATGACTTGTTTGTATTGAAAAGGGCCCCACACACCGCCTGCATCCTTACCCATTAATGCCGGGGCTGTAGCGCCTGGTTTTCCACACGCTACAACAGGAGTCTACGCGGTGGCCATTGCAGCCGTGGGGCAGCAGCGGGGTGCCGACGCCGTGGAAAGTGTGGGCCCGGTCCAGGTGCCTCCTGCGACCGGGCTGCTGCTGCTGCTGCTGCTGCTGGTGGTGTTTGCTCCCGTGCTGGTTTCTCATCCCGGTGGGGGTGTGGCCGCCGGGGTGTTGCATGCTGCGACAGTGTGGCTGGACGGCGTGAGGCGGCGCAGGAGGAGTAGTAGTAGGAGGAGGAGGGGTGGAGGAGGTGGGAGGATACTGACGCCGGAGATTGTTCTCGTTCATCTCGAGCTCGCCGTAGTGCAAGAAGCGACTGGCCTCCTCCGCCACGTTCAAGCTATCGATTCGCAGAGAGGAGCCGGAGGGCGAGGAGCCCTCGGCCTCAGAGTCCAGCGAGGAAGAGGACGGCGACAGCGAGCCCTTCCTGCGGACACGTCCCCTCCCACCTCCGCCTCCTCCTCCACCTCCGCCGTCTCGCTTCGACAGTTTCCCAAACACGCACCCGGTGGACGGCGCCACCTTTTTGCAGCACTCGCTGTTGGACCCGACGGAGTTCACGTTTTGCGGCGCGCAGTCGCGGTGGAGGTGGTTGTCGACTCCGAAGCCCTGAGAGGTTTCCCAAATGTGCATCCACAGGGAATTGGCAGGTCCCTTCTGCTCCGGCTGCATCCAAGCGGTCCTGGGATCCATTGGACTCGAGTTAGTGCAGAAACGGTCTTAACGGGAGGAGGAAGAGGGAGACTGCGGGCGAATTAAAGACTTTGCACACGAGAACATCAAATAAATCCTACGCCGTCGACTCGCTTGTTGTCATTACTGTCAATGCTCACGCGTCCAGGAAGCGGTTCTGGTTTTCAAGCGGCTCGTCCGACTCCACTCCCCATGTAAAGGCGGTCAATATGGCGCACCCAGCACGGCCGCGCGGATCGGCGTCTACGCATGTGTGAGGGGTTTAAATGTTTGAACACGCCCCTCGAGGCGGTGAGGCGCGTCAAGGTCACACGTTTGCAGGCCACGCCAACCGGAAGTGAATCTGTTTGAATTATGTATCGAGTTATTATGTCAAACAACACAACAAAGACACGATTACTAATGAGTACCATTTCTTTTCATTTATTATCACATTATTAGCCTGTTTTTACTCAAAGTGTGTTGGTAAATGTATCAATGTTTAAGCTGTTGCCAAGAACAAAAGTTAATTATAAGGCCAGCAAATTAACAAACATTCTCTGACCAACCATTGAAACGTTTAATGTTTTGTTATGTATTTTAATACAAATACATTTCTAAAATATTCTTGCATATCACATTAAAATAAAAAAAGAATTAAGAGGAATTTCAAAATAACAATTTCAACCGTATCGATATATCGATAACACATGTACATATTTTTATTTTCATATGTATTTTTACTTTCACGTTCATCCTATTTGATTAAACGTTTTTTAAAGAAAGTGCAGCGGACCTATTTTCTAGGATTGATTTCAAACTTGTCTAAAACATTTTGTTGTCATAGATTCCTCTTGTTATTCTTTTAAACATTTTTCTTGAAAAAGAACCAGATTTTAATTGTCCACACATTTAAGTGGCCAATGGGTCTGATTGCTAACACTTCCAAGTTGTTGTCCAACGTGCTTTCGAGCTTTTATCTTGAAGGATGGCTGCTAACGGAAACAGTTGCTTTTAAATATTTCAACACTTTTCACAAATCACAACGGGCATGGATGGATGAAGCGTAATTGGGAAGGATCGTTACTCGCTGCGTTTATCACCAATTTCGTGACTGTTAAGCCTTTCACACTCAAATTTGACCGATTTGACACTCGACAGCAGCAAAAATACCCCACACTTCATTATTTTAGCATAAGATTTAATGACTTTTAAAAAGGTGCCACACATGTTTGTACACAAAAGCTGTTTATCTACTAGTTTGAGTCAAATAAAGGAAAGTGGTGGTTTTAGTGGGTTGAGTTTTACTTTAAACTGTACAGGCCGTGTTTCTGTGTATTTCTTTATGGGACAGTTCCTGGGGGACCTCCTCACGGAGAGAGAGACAGACACCTGCTGGTCTCTGAAGGGGCACGAGGAATAGTAACACAGCACAGGGAGGATCATGTAAGGCGCACAAAGGGAATGGTCAGATGGTGATGTGCTCCACACACAGGATCTGCATCTGCTGTGTATCAAATCTACAAAGTAATACATTTGGATCTGTTTGAGTTGGTCGGGTTGATAACATTATGAAAAGGTATCTGAGCTGCCAATCTCTAATGTAAAACATGTCATGATAACTTGTGATACTAGATCTTTTTCAGCAAAGTCAAATGTTATACAACTACAAGGTACACTCTCATGAATGAGTGACAAACCTTTTAGACATTCTAAATAGATCTGTAGTTTGAAGGTTTGTGTTGACACTTTGAAGGAATTCTTAGTCCGGACGTACTGCGAAGGTTTGAACTTTAACAGGACGTAAAAGTTAATGTTACGCTCAATGACCCATGTTGAAACAGCAGTCGGTTTCTACTTCATTCCCTTATAACACGTTTCCCAGCTTCAGAATGTATTGCATGAGGAAAGGAAGTGCCAAAACAGACTATTTCTTTCACTATGTCAGGATTTTAATATGAAACATTTAAATAACCTCTGAAACAATCTGTACAAAACCTGTCGCAATCTTATTTGTCATTCATACAAACAAAACAGCAACAACTCATATTTACAAACATTGAAGAAGAAACATGTACAGCAGCGCCACAATTATATAAGAACACGTGTAGGCCTACATATTTTAGAGCATCACCTGAGAACAGCCAAAGAAGGCAGGGGCTTATGCAAGTACCTTTATTACAGGCTGTGGATAGCTAAAACGTGAGTCCCTAACAATAAAAATGTCGGACAAATTTGCTACAAAATCAGAGTACATTCAAGTAATGTATTCATTTTAAAGTAGTAGTGCACATGAGAAAAATAAAAAAAGAGAGAGCGCATCGATTCAAAACCTGGCGTCAATTATTAACAAAGTTGTGAACTGCCCAAACAGAAAACATCTCCCAAGGAATTGTTTTCACCAGCCGGCGAGTGAAAACAATTCCTCTCGCTCAGCTCGCCACCGCTCTGCAGACAGAAGCCAGCTGGTTCATGCAGCTGGTCACTGCAGGAGGGACCTTGCAGGACGTCTCTCCTCGCCAGTCTGCCAGCGCGCCCAGAGCTTGTTTGGGGTTGCAGGGAGACAGGTCGTAGATGCAGTAGATGGCGGCTAGCTGGACCTCCCACGGAACACCTGGGGGAGGAAATGATGAGACGAGACTCCTTATGCGGAGGCCTTTTTCCTGAACATAAAACAAGGAATCTCTGTATCCAGCGTGCCTCATACCTTCAGTGTGCCCATGCCTACCAAACGTGTTGATGACGTTGGCGACCGTAAGCACAGAGGAAACGCACCGCTTTTTCATTCCCAGTTGACCCAGGCGTCCTATTTAAAAAAAAAAATTTAAAAAAAAGAGAGAGAGAGAATGAAATGCTTAACTGTCGCCGTGGTGATCTTTAAATGTTACAGTTACAGTTATGGTTTGAGTACATCATCCACACGACTGACCTATGAGTCGGAGCACGGTGGCGACGGCCACGTCAGAGATGGGGGCTTGTGGTTCTCTGGGTTGGGACACCCAAGTGTTCATTATTGGCCACAACTCCTTGCTGTTGAGGCGAAAACCACTCGTTAGTACAGGATTACACAGGGAGCATTTCTTTAACCAAGCATTACAAGGACTAGTCAGCTTATTTCTTCAGCTTTAGAAAAAAAATAACATACCTCAATAAGTTATTGTAGGTCCACTGCCACTTCTTATGTGCACAAAGGAGTTGCAGTGTAAAGATATTCTGCCACGCCTCAGTCCCGAGGTCATGCCCGTAGCGGCAATGCGTAGTGAACGACCGGCTCGACCCGCTGCGAATATCACAGACTGTTCTGGAGATCAGCTCGTCGATGTCGCAGGGAGGACTCTGCAGTTAAGATAGAGACGTGCGGTTCGTGAGGGATGATTCCGCTTGAGTTGAGAGTGTACAAACGGCAAAGAAGATGTCGTGAACACAATTGGCGAGCTCTCACGAGTTGGAAATCAAAAAGACAAGCTAGATTTGACAACACGAGAAATGAATAGCCACATCTGTACAAACACTCCACCTTTTCCCAACCGAGGAATCTTGAAAGGCAGCCGAGGGTGTCTTCTTGCGCCTGTAGTTTGGTGACCGCGTGTATCGCCTGGCCGAGAGGACTGCTGTGTGAGAGAACGTTGGGCCACGTTGTCACCATGAACAAAATCAGCTTAGCAGAGTCTGGGAAATCTGCGGGACGGTAAACACAAGAAGAAAGAAAAAGCAGGAATCAAGCGAATGCTTCAGTGGCGCCCCGAGTGACGTGCGCCTGGTGGCAATGGAGAGACGCAGTTTCCACAGTTCAACAGAAAGGCTTAATTTACCAGAGAGAGAGAGAGTGTGCAGGTAAATCGAGCGTGTATAGAGTAGCACACAGTATGGCACAAATTGCTAACCTTCAGTGAGAAGGCTGTAGGCCAGGATGTGAGCCTTCTCCCAATCGCTCGCCTGTCTGCAGATCCCCGTGTACACTCTGCACAGGGCCTGCAGGTAGTTCCTGCTTCCGTCGCTCTTCTCTGCTTTCAGCTTGTTCAGGATGGGAAAGATCACATCGTCCAGCTGATTCTGAAGAGAGAAAACATGCACAGCAAATTACACGTGGACGCAGACCTATGAACAAAACAATACACTTCATCTTTGACTTTTTTTTAATCTGTAGGATTAATCGGGGCAGGAGAAGCGGTGTTGGACATTGGAGGCTAGAAGGTGTGCACGGCACAACCAACAGCCCCTCCACCCCCACAAGCCAGCCGCCGGAGCGACGCAGCGAGCTCCCAGCGGGGGTCCGGGAGTCCGACTGACTCCGTGGGCACAAGCTTTCACAAAACATTGGGGCAAATTTTGATTTCTCGCTTTAAAAGTATGTATGACTTTAATGGTAAACATACAAAAATGCTAAACATAAAACCGCCAGTGTTCTGACACGTCTAACGGATATTTATTCCATTGTTATTTTTGTTCTATTTGTTCTATTTTGAGTGCGTCTTGCCGGCTTCACTACTAAATAAGTATAAATGAAGCTTAACTGATGGATTGATGTTGCAATAGTGGATGGACCGACCCAGAGGATTTAGATCTTGAGTGTGTTTTATTACAATCAGCAAGATAAAATAACTGAATGGAATCATGTGGCTTTAAGTCCGGCATTGTCATCTTAAGTGTTAATGTTAAATAATTTAAAAAACAATTATCCAAATTCCAGATTCCAACTTAGTTGTGTATAAAGAAATACAACTGCTGATCACATTACTGCGGAAAGAGGAAGTATTCTCCACAGGAGAAGCACGTTTTTTGCTGAAGATGTTTTAGCAACATGATAATATAAGACAGTTACAGTCTTCTGTCTTTGAATCAGTTATGCAGATAACATTTAGGATACGTTTCAGGCTCTGCTGTAGACCAAATATCCTCACACAGATCACCCCAAAACAATAATTTATCTGAAGAAAAGCAGAGACCAAAGGGTCGGCGCATGAACGTAACATAAGCCAAGAAGAAGAGCATGCTCACCGTGCCGTTTCGGCAAATCTCCGAGATAACCTCCTTCTCCTCGTCTCTCAAGACGGGTTTCTTTGGCAGGTTACCCACGTGCAGGTGGCTCCGGATCACCGGCATTAGATCAAAAGCCTGGTTTTCAATCTTCATTAAACACTTTGCTATGAGATTTTGCTCTTTGGCCTCCGCACCGTTGGGCTCGGTTTTGAGCCGCGCGAAGCTCGGCATCCAGGGAGAGGTGCTCTCCTCCCCGCTGTTCGGGGAGGAGGCGGCGGCGGCGGAGGGTACCTCCGCGCAACTGGCGGTGGGAGAGCAGTTGTCCAGACGGAGGCATTTGCTGCTTTTAGGCGGAGGCAGATAAGGGGCGGGTCTTTTTCCTCCCCTCGTCTCAGTGAAGGCTGTTGAGCTGACGGTTTTAAAGCGAGACGCCTGACCGTCGGCCGTCGTGGGGGATCCGCCCTCCTCCGGCGGGCCGACGCTGAGGCCGACGTTGCCTCGGAGGATGCTCAGAGTCCGGCCGTGGGCTGAGAGCTCGGGGTACATGGTGTCAAGAATCCTCATGGAGTTCTCCTGCGACGGACTCGACGGCGACGACGACACCGTCGAACTGATGGCCGCCGCGGGCAAGCGACCCGGAACGGGCACGGCGTGTTTCGGCGTGGCAGAGCCGAACTGGAGCGGCGACGACAGCACTCCGCTTGGAGGGAGGGGGCTGTTCAGGGACGAGGAGCCGGCGTGCTGGTTCACGGGCGTGGAGTGGGCCGGGACGGGCGTGGCGGGCAGAGCCGGTCCGTCCATGGGCGAGGGAAACGAGAGTTTCCCGATGGCCTGCCTTGGATTGATGGGTTTGCCCGCCTTGGGAGGTGTGGTCAGTGGCGTTAGGAGACGAGGAAGCGGCGGGCCCATTTCACAGCGGACTTGGCCGATGCATTCCGGGGGTTGAGGTTTAGTCGCCTCTGGGCTGGACCCTTTCGCTCTGGCCACTTGAGCGCTCGGTCTGTCGTGCACTTTTACACACGACCCCAAACTGTTTTCACGTCCCGTTTTCGCAGAAGCACTCTCGACCGAGGCCGCGGACCGAACCGAGCGCAAGTTGTATTTCATTTCCTTGTGGTTTCTCGCGGCGACGCTGTGCTGAAGCTGGTGTTTGACTTTAGCCGTTTGAATGACACGTTTCTCCACTAAATTAGGCACCGCCTGCAATTTCAAAGTGGGCAACAGACACAACGGACTCAACCGCCTGCACGCCGAATGGATACCTTCTTCCAGAGATTCACAGCTGACGGTCTCCGGGGGGTCAGAGGACAAAGGCTCACAACCTGCCAGCATTTCACTGTTCAATGTCTCTGGGTCGTCGTCCTTTTTGGAAGAAGTGTCAACATCTGCGTTACCGGACTCCCGCTCAGCATGGGACTCCTCATCGTCATCATCGATCTCCAACAGTGGAGACTCGCTAGGAGAAGGAGGTCTGTTAGCACCACTCGCCTCCGAGGGAGAAGCTGCTACATCAATTACCTCAGCTCCTTGTGCTTTATTCCAGGTTTCTTCACCAGGAGCTTTAGTGGATGGATCCCTTTCCAGCCGCTCTTCCACATTTCTACTTGAGACGCTGACATTGCTGGAGCTCGTTGAACGGGAATTATCGTCTGGCACTGCAGGATCGTTGCTATGACAGCTTCTGTCCTCCTGGGGTTTAAAGACTGTGGGAGCTTGACTGTCCTCTCCCAGACCACAATAGTCCTGAGGACCTTTTCCCGTTTCTGAACCGTCTTCTCTATTTGTAACCTCAGCATTTGCCACAGAGTCAATGCATGTTGGGAAAGTGACTGGGGAAGAAACCAAGCGTTCATTTCCTCTTTCCGCGATGAGTGAGGTTTCATCCTTGCTTGAGGGGAACTCTCCACCACCAGGAGTGACTGCTTGAGAACCGGTAACATCACTGGGGCCTTTTCCCGTTTCTGAACCGTCTTCTGTATTTGTCACGGAGTCGATGAATGTTGGGAAAGTAACTGGGGAAGAAACCAGCGGTACGTTTCCTCTTTCCTCAGAGAGCGTGGTTTCATCCTCGCTTCTGGGGAACTCTCCACCACAAGGAGTGACTGCTTGAGTCCCGCTAACATCACCGAGGCTTGTCTCTACGTCCATCTTTGTCTCTGACCAATCGTCCTCTTCCTTTCTGAACGCATTTCCACTTTGAGAGAGTACACGGTTACTACTGTGTTTTTCACTGCAGGGGGGCTCTTGACTTTCAGCCCTTAACGCGTCAACCTCAGCAAAGTCCGTAATGTCCGACGTGGGGGAACCAGCAGGTGATGGTGCAGATACTAATGTCACACTCGCTGGGTCCTGCTCAATCTGCATGACCTTTTGGAGATGCGTTTCCTCACCATCTGTGCCCTTCATTTCCGTAATGCCACTTAACTCATTTTGTCCCGAGTCTCTGGAGTTATTTTCATTGGAAATGGGTTCCACTCCCCGTGCTGTGACCACTGGCAAGTCCACCTTCGCCTTTGCGGTCAGTTTAGAAGATTTCAGACAGCGGGTTCTTGCTGATGTTGTGTTGAGTAGGGACTCTTCTTGAGAATGAAGAACACTGTTGACAGACATTTTACGGTGGTTTTCCTTTTCGCAACCAGTTGTCTCCATAGATTCAATCTGTGTGTCCTACAAGACAGAAAACAGAACATGCGGATGTCATTTGTAAAATAAGATAAAACCATCGAGGCCCTTTGAGAGGGACCAGACTGATCACGATACAAGGAGGTTTGGTCGACGAGGCATTTTCATTGTCACTTACACAGTGTGACCCCTGGTGGACAGATGAGGGAGAGCAGCTATTTATGAAGTACAATATACCGGCGGGCCAGCTGTAAGAGTACGGTAATTAAAAATGATCCTACGGGCCATAGATAATTCCACCGCGGGCCTTGATTTTGACATATGTGGCTTAAGGCATCAGTGCAGTGAGGAAAGAAATTTAATAACTTTACAAAAGCTCAAATTTATTTTGGAACATAAAATATGTCCCTGTGTTGTTACTGGCTGGTGGCAAATCTGTTCTGAGCATCGCCAAATGAAAACTGAATAGGAGTGCTATTGGTTCTGCTACCCAGATGTGTGTGATACTATTATTATTTTTTTATTAATGAGTCAATGGATTTTAAGGATCGGCAGAAAAACCGCCTTCTGTGGATCCCTTTCAAATATATTGTTCATTAATTATGATTATACTTAAGCAACTATTGCATTGACAATCAATTGAAGAATTACAACAAAGTAACAGCACTGACCACCATTAATATAAAAAAACATAAATGTTAAGCCCCCTTTCCGGGGACCCCATGTCAGTTTTATTAATTGCAAGACATAAGTCTGGCAAATACGGTAACTTGCAGTGGAATCTTTACGTACAAATTACTGGCGTGACACATTTGAAAATAATTGAGATTGCAAACGACATACCCCAAATAATAGCATCGCAATGCAAAGGTTTTGTTGTAAATAAAAGAAGCATTTGCATGAAATATATAAAATGACATACCAAGTCTGGTAGAGGTGATATGCAGGGAAGAATTGGTTGGAACGATGCCAGTATCTTCTCAACAGACACTGCAGAGTTGCTCAGGTCGGCAGATGACCCCTCGGCATTGTTTTTGGAGGACGTCTTGCTCTTTTTGGGAGTGTCTGCTTGCTTCATGGCATTTGTTGACTGCAGGGATGCTTGCTGCCGGCTGGCTTTCTGCCCACGAGGGGAGAGCGTCACCGGTGTTACAGTGGCATTTGCGTGCATGTGGTAGCTGTTGGATTCACCAGTCTGGTTTGAAGCAGGACGGGATGTGCAACTCAGATGAGGCTGCAGTCTGTTTTGTGGGGAACGGGCTAGAACTCGCTTGGACCCGAACTCTGAAAATACGTTAAGTGTAAAAGAGAGAATTGAAATAAAAAATATGTGGTGTAAGAAAACCAGAAGTATTTAAGATAAAGACACTTTTTGCTCTATTTGTCAGTAATAACATACAGATAAACAAGTCAGTTTAATGGTGCCTCACCAGGAACGTGCAACAAGAGCTTCTGCTGAGGTTCTATGCATGTCCACAAGTTCTGTAGCAGCATCTGGAACTTTTCTGAAAAACATACACAAATAGTCACACCCTGCAGAAGTAAAAATGCCCCCACCCCAACAGTGATAAGCTACATGAGTTAATTTAATGAAAATTAAGTAAATCTGATTGTTTACCTTTGTCAACTTTAGGCTCCTCAGGTGTACTTGCTTGAGTTGATGCGCTCCTATATTCTGTGGAGCGAAAATCCAAATATTGCTTAAAATTCTAATATAATTTCAAGACAGAAAAATTGCAGATTTTGCAGAAAAATTATAGATTTGAAAAAAGTATTTTAAACTGGTGCCTTTGAAACATACATTCAAACATTTGCTCAATTGGGCTATTTCGTTTGTTTACTAAAATAAATATTTATCAGTGTATTTGTAAATGTTACTTGTTTACCTTTACACCGTTCTCTTTCCAGTTTCATCAGTCTCACCTATAAATTAATTAAAATTGTACACAAAGAAAGGTCAGTTCAAAATGTTCTTAGAATGACTTAATTCTCAGGTAATTAACATATATAAGAAGGTCAATCCTGCACCTGGAGGTCATCAATATTTCTCTGTAGCAGAATATTATCTTTAGTCAGTTGGGTTATTAGATGATTCCGTTTGGAAACTGAATCTGAAACAGACGAAACATGTATGTATGTAACGTGTATAGCTAAACTCACAATCAAGCGTCATCATATAAACTAAGAATTGAGAAATTCTGTTTTGTAAAATCCAATTTTCAATACTAACCTTCAAGCAGTCCAACTTTATTTTCAAGATTGTCCTTTCTGTTTAGAAGACAACATATGTGGAAGAATTTAATAATTTCCTACTATGTAATGAACCATGAATAATCATAACAAAGTGTATCAAGGTTTTATAACAAATAACACCGCGACACCTCTTTAATGTCCAAATTAAGAAACCACATCTGCATAGCGAGCGTGAGGTCTTACATGCTTGTTGTCTTGGCGTTCTCCTCTACCAATTTTTCAACTTGATCCGCTTCTGCTTGAGATTTCCTCAAAGTTGTCTGAAGAGGTGAAAATTGGAACAATATTATGAAGTTCCCCAAGCTGCATTTAGCACACAAAGCGTCTGAGAACATTTGGTTCTCATTTAAGGTCAGTTATTAGATCAAAAACTAAAATAACACAAGTGTAGTTTAAGATCACTTTCTAGCTTACCTGTGTTCTCAGCAAATCATTTTCTACAGCGGCCTTTTCCCTCTTCAGCAGGGCATTTTCTAGGGACATTGTTTCTGTCCGTTCTTAGAGGTTGAAATATAATTAGGCAAAAGAAAATAACTTGTACCTTTGACACAATTAAATATATTGTTTTTTAAATGATATCATAAGTAAATAAATGCTATGTACCTTCCACATCCTTAAGCTGGTTTTCAAGTTTCTTATATCTGAGGGACAAGAAAATAGTTATATTAACACTTTGTAATATGGCGATCTGCAGGTTCAAACAAATGACGTAATCATCTCTTACTCTGCCATTGTCCTGCTGGTTTGCTGCTTTAATTGGTCCATCTCTTCAGACATCTGTCCATAGGTCTTAAGAGCATCCTATACAAAACAAACACAGAAAAGGTTGGGGAAACGTTTCCTGGGATTTTATGCTAAACCACCACTTTTTTTACCATCAGAAGGTAAAATCCTTTAGATGGGCATACCTTCTTTTCCTCCAGTTCTGCTTGAATAGATTCATAATCTGCAGTCTTTTTCTCCAGTCCTGCTTGAACAGATCTGTAATCTGCAGTCTTTTTCTCCAGTTCCGCTTGAACAGATCTGTAATCTGCAGTCTTTTTCTCCAGTTCCGCTTGAATGGATTCATAATCTGCAGTCTTTTTCTCCGCTTCTGCTTTAACGGATTCATAATCTGTAGTCTTTTGATCCAATTCTGCTTGAATGGATTCGTAATCTGCAGTCTTTTTCTCCAGTTCGCCTTGAACAGATTCATAATCTTCAGTCTTTTTCTCCAGCGTAACCGATCTGATCTGCAGCTCTTCCAGCTGTTGTTGAAGCCTGTTAGTTTCACTGAAACATGAAACACATTCAGAACAGGAAAGCTAATTAAAACCACTTGCATCATAGAAGAATAATGTTCCGCGGTTAAAACACATAACGTCACGTTAAGAACGGCTGGTGTACAAAGTCATAATTAGTAAGCACATTTAGCTAGTATTTAACTAACTAGTTTACACCTCGTACATGCGTGGTCACCATGGTAACTATATGTCATTGTTACTCACTCGGATACCGCGATCTTCTGTTTCAGTGCCAGAAATGACGTCACGTATTCGGTCAGGCTCTGTGTTAAGAGACGGGAAGTAACAAAACAAAAACAATCAAGGACTCTTATTATAACCAACAGGTTAAGATAAAAACGGCATATAGCCCTTGTTACGTCACGACGGCTTTTAAGTTAGATCTATAAAGATACAACGGAACTCCTTAAGAGGCTTTTCTGGAGAAAGATGACCTGACCTGGTGCAAAACAGGGCAGTTTTGACAGTTTCCAATCGTAGCGTCTGCGGCGATAGCTGCCGTTTTGCAATGGCTGTCCCCCGGCATCATGATAAGACCACCGAAATCCCGACAGGCGTTATGTTATATTCTAGAAATTCGCCACCTTGGGAAAAAGGAATTGCATTCAGGTTCAAAATAAACTTCACATTTTCGCGTATCCCACGTTGACGAAGGACCCGACCCAGGACCTCACGGAGGAAGCTTCGTGAAATGCCGGTTTACCTGAATTAAATATTTCTGACTACAGTTTCTCACCCTGGGTTGATTTCCAATCCCTGTGGGTAGCAAATGTGTTTTCAGTTTTCATTATGCTTTTTTTGCCAACTGAAATAGGATGTTCTATGGGATATTACCGGCATTTTGCTTCAGGCAGTTCCTTAAGACGTCTACATTAGTTCACAGCGAGGAACGACCAAAATATAACTTGCAACACTCAAGATTAACGCTGCACATACGTTACTGTTTCGTGTACCTTAAAACCAAATAATACAAAATACCATTCGTAAATCGTAAAACGAAATACAATGTGCAGTTAGCTAACCCGGAAGTATGTACATTTTCACTGCAGAGGTTGACGCAATTGAAAGTGTGTGTGCTACAAACTCGTAGTCTCTGATACAAACATATACCAGTAACATTAGAAGAAAAGTTTATTCATGACCATGTTCTCTTGTGTTTGAACGAGGCGTCAAAGTACAAGATACAAACTAGTCCTACTCTGTCGTGTGTACATTGATCCCTGGTGGTCTAGTGGTTAGGATTCGGCGCTCTCACCGCCGCGGCCCGGGTTCGATTCCCGGTCAGGGAACTTGCTTTTGTCGATTTATCCCTGAAAATGGATACATTTTCTGTCCTATAAAATAATTTATGTCAACAAAAAATCCGGTTATTTAGGTTATTTAGACTCAACAGTTAACATTCACTACATTTCATGGAAACGTATAGCCCTTATAAACATGGGTTCACTGTATTGTTCATTAGTTTTTAGCTCTCTATGGTCAGCAGAGGGTACTGTTGTATATTAATATTACTTTTCAAAGCTGTACATTTCCTACCTATCTTTCTCTGTTCCACTAAACTACCTCCCATTTAGGTCAAGGTCCAGTTACAAAACCTACTCTGTCTTTCTACACAAACAACAACACAAAGTTCTGAAACTGATGCTTTTGAGGTCATCTGGTCACGCATTTAAGAATCCTTTCAACAAACAAATAAATGAGTAAATACATGGATTTTGAGATAACTGTCAGTTTGTTGGGCCCCACAATGGTCCCTGTTGCTGCGGCAGCAAGTCGTCAAAGATTAGCGATTCTAATTGCTGCGAGGAAACCACCAAAGATGCTGGCATTGTTTTAGGTGAACGCTGATGGACAGATAATAACCTCGTAACTTCAGATGAACCTTCAGAGTGTCGCCTCAAGGCTAAAGAGCCAAATCTCCCCAAACCGATGCAGCCAGAGATAGCACAGTTTTTTCAAGTGGAAAAGGGAGTGTTGGGCATGCTCTCTATTTTTCTCCTGACGGATAATCTCTTCTGTTACCTGACACTGGTTTGGTAACACTTTGGATGGTGCCAGATTGATCTCCATCACCTTTGTTATCTACAAGAAGCCTTTGTCTTAACAGAATATTTGTATACACAAGTACTTCTTCTTCCTAATCTATTTCTTCTTGTGTCATTAGCTTGGTTGCCTCTTCTTTCTTTTTTGTTAAACCTCCATATCAAATTATACAGTCAGGTGGAACTAAAGTCACTAAAGCAACAATCTTTACTGAAGTCTCATATATCATAATCCTTGTTGTACATTATAAGAGCAATTTGATGTGTGTTTGTGACTGTAGTGTTACCAGCAAACTGACAAGGTAACACTGCTGCCATGGCCTCCATCAGGAATCATGAAACATTTATTACCAAAATATGTCAGACATAGGAGAAATTTGGTGCATAACAGCAGACAGTTAGACAATGTACAACAAGACAGATAAGACCACATAGTGTAAGAGGAAAACAATAAAATATAAGGCTGTGGGTTAGTTTAAAAATAAAGGAATAAAATACACCATTGCTGTGTCCACACACACAGAAGCATAAAGTCAGAGTTCCCCAGTGACCACAGCTGACCAACTGAGAATCAACTACAGAGAGATGGTTGACATGGAGCGAAAACCCCCTTCTCTCTAAATACCCACCTCTCCATCTGGCTCACTCCCTCTCTTTCTCACAGCATTTTTCTATGACAGCACCAAAAGCATAGATGCCTTCCCTCCGCCCTACTTTCAACTCTATTTCTTCTCTCCTCCCTCACTTTTTCACTGTCTCTCTGAAGGGGAGTGCCCGGCAATTATGACAATGGGGATTTTTTTTTCTGGGTCTAATTGAGAAATGACTGAAGGGAAAACGCAAGATGTCATAGGTGTTGAAAAGGCCGACAGCGCCTTGGCAATACTGTCAAGCCTTACGTGCCGTACTGCATTGCAGATTGACAAAATGTCATAATTATTGTTCAGGGATCATTTCTTAAATCATTCTTCTTGTGTCATTGTGTTATGACCTGTGTTCTTGCATTAACTGCAGAGTAAAAGAGTTTCAAATAAACCGCTGAAGATGGCAAAGTCCAGCAAAACTAAACCAGAGAGAAAAAATAAAAATGAAACTTGACAAACGAGTCAAGTTTACTTGTATATCTCAATATGAAGCAGGAACTGACATGGCCTGAGTGTGTTGTTTTGTACGCACTGTGTAGATAAAGACAAACCTTGGCCGGGTTACAATGAATATATTGTGCACAGTTGAAGTATTCAGCTGGAAAAATAGGATTTGAAGGGATTAAGTTCCCTTCCTGATCTTGTTTGCCATTGTAAAAATATATTTAGACTAAAAAAAAGATTCACACCAGCATGGAATGATCAAATTCACTCAAACTGACAGCCGGAAGGAATAATGACTGGAAATCAGGACTGGAGACACAGTTGAGATGCTGACATGACTTGCATTTGTTTATTGTTATTTCCTTTACATTGTGAAAATCACCTGTCTAATAGTGCTTGTATCCATGACAAGAGCAATACATCATTTGTTGTCTTGCCATGTCAATTCATGCAGTACAGGACTTGTGTGATTATGGAGGATTCTGTAGTTGATCAATGGAGCCTCTTTTCATACCTTTAGACATCAATACAGATTTTAACCCAGTAGCTGTTCTAAATAATCACCAAGCAATGTTGACATTACTGAATTGGGCTTTTGATGTCTCAAAAATATAGTAAATATTTTTTAATACAAAAAAGTGCAGTTTGTCAGCATGAAATCCTATGAAATCCAGTACAAAATATGAAGGTTTAGGGAAGAGTAATAAAATGACACATTTATACTGCTTATTAATACAGTCTTCCAGCAACGCTGTATTGTAAAGCCAATAAATAAAAACGAACAATACTGTACATGGGTCACACAAATCATGTGTTCTTTCCTGAAACTTGAGGATTTCACATTGAAGACAATGTTGTAGCACCGCTGAGTATGAAAGTCCCTTCAAACAGCCATGACCCATCTCAGAATAGCTCTCACGTGTGTACGTGTGTATGATGCATTTCATTTTGCTTGTTTCTTTTTCTTTAATATGACAACACAAAGCTTATTCCTGTTGTCCAGCTATCGAGAAAAGCCCACTCGGATAATTAGTCTGTTTTTTTATCCCGCTGTGGAGTAAAATGATGTTTTCTCACTTGCATCTTTGAAATATCCCTTTTCAGATCCTCTATTGATCAAGAATTGCGATGCAAGACCCGCACATGTTTATTGCATGGCAGTGTCTGAAACCTTGTCAAGTGTTTTTTTCATTGTTGGCCTGCGACCACTGGTTTGTGGTTGACCGCGAGACGTTGGGTGTCCCGGGCACAGATCTTTGCAATTACATACAGTATATAAACAAAGCGGGGGAATTTTTCAAATATCTTTTGGATATGTCAGGCCTGTGGTTCAATCAAGAGTCCCATTTTGCTAGTTCCTCCTCATAATGATCTAATTTCATATGCACCATTCCGATCGCTTTCCTGCGGCTTGGATGGAGTTCTTGTATTCAGATGTCCGGCATCACAGAGAGAAGAGAGGCCAACGCTCTTGCACTTCCTTTGAAGTGTCATTTGTTTTCACGGTCAAACCAGTCAGTCTCTTCAAGCATGGGTGTCAAACACAAGTCTTCTGTCTACCTGTCTGCGTCACAGACAGGGTCCCGCTGTGCGATTATAGGTTTGAATTTGAACATGATTGACAGCACTGCTTTCCATAGAACTTGTGGTTGCAGACTCCGTGCTGGGGCACCAGGTAACACCAGTTGAAGTAATCCCTACATGCAAGGTCTGTGGAGAAAATAAAAGACGTATGAAAGCTTGTCTCTATTGTGATGAGTCTTTTCTAGACCACAGATTACGAGCGTCTCTGTACAACCTTGAAGGCAGTACAATAATCTCTTGGCGCTTCTGTACCTTTCTTCTCCGGTTGCTGGCAGAAGTTTGTGTTGCAGGCCTGCGACATTGAGGGTTTAAGATGGAGGCCACAGGCAGGAGAGGGCTTCCCTTGGACCAGACATTGGGCTGTCCTGACCTGCACCCCTCCTCCACATGTCACTGTGCACTGCGGAGTACAGAGGAAGCAAAACCTCGATGAGAGATGGCAGCTATTCAATCACTAGACTCCACACAAGCCGTAACCCAGCGGACATAAAAATGAATAGTTGCGCTCGTCACGTGGTTCAGCAAAGTAACCCTGCTCCTAGGTCAACGTACCTGAGACCAAGGGGACGACTGCCAGCCGGCTTGAGGCGGAGGTTGAGGTGGACGGGTGAGGTGATGCATGCTCCATCGGTGGGCCGCTGGCGTGGTTTGGATGGGGCACTCGGCCTGGATGCAGAGCCTGTGGAGCTCGACTGAGGGCTTGGGGACGTGGTGGCACTTCTTGGCAGCGAGCTCTCTGTACTTTCCTGCCGTGTCCTGTGTGGTGGAAACCAAAAAGAATATTCATAAAAGCCGGAATATTCCACGGTGTAACATGTCACCCTCAGGAAAACTGTACGTTACAATAAAATACACAGCACTTTGTGCATTACATATAAATATAGGTTTAAAAAAACATTAAAGCCTAAATTATAATAAATCAGGATCTGAGGCAATGAGGATTTAAGTTCAAATGTTTCAAGTTACAGATTTAATAATTAGGAATCAATGGTTTGCTGTATTTAGTGAACATTATCACAGGTGATACACACCTTCTCTGCACACTTGATGAAGCGCGCTTGATTGCCACGGCCACATGTTGCCGAACACTGGACAGAAAAGACGTTTCATTAGCGAAAAATAATACATTTACCCTCTGCATCATTCATGCTGAATCCATTTAAGTTGTATACACATCTATATTTCATCAGCCTTCATGACCCAACCTGAATTACCTCTTGCCAGGTGGAGACAAACCATTGGACTTTGCGTTGTTTCTGGCAGCGTTTGATGAAACAGGATTCTTGACTGGTGGGTTTCGACAGGCCAGTGCACAGTGTGTCTGTCAGCGTGGGCGTCCGGACCCCCGGGTTGGTGTTCGTGCAAAGCACCGTCCTCTTCCTCAAGCCGCTGCCACACTTACGAGAACACTGCCAGATAAACACAAACATGGTAATGATCACATTTGATGTCATTCAATGGAGCTAAAATGTTCTCTTTACAACTGGTAGATCACTAAAAAAAACATATTCTCAAGTTTCTCAGTCACCTTTTTACAGGAACGGATTTAACTGTCTATTAAACACCCAGTGGCTTATTTTGCTTTACGTACTGAATTCTCCCGTTGAGGTGTTTTAGATATTCATTGTCATCCTACACACACACACACACACACACACACACACACACACACACACACACACACACACACACACACACACACACACACACACACACACGCGCATCTCGAAGCAAAGCCTCAATGAATATCTTTAAAGTATTTCACTACCTTCCAGAAACGAGGGTCTGTGATGCCAAACAGGAAGTAAAGTGGACACCGTTTGTGGCAGGTAGTTAAGGATAATTTGGCTAAAATGACAGTTGAAAAAGTTTAACGGGGAGACAAGTCACCACACACAATGTACAGCAACTGGACTTGGAGCCAAACACGATGGCTCCCGGTGGGCACATTCATAGTTTAAAGCCTCTGAGATCACTGTCATAAAAAGTGTTAAAGCCATCAAGGCTAAAGCTCTTAAATGGCAAGTGTGTGTGTGTGTGTGTTTTTTTTTCCTGCGGTGACTAACAACCTCTACTGACTCACATCGCTGTGTGCACATTGGAAAATCTTACCTGTGACCACGGTCCGGCGGTCCAGACCGGCGGGCAGCTGCGCGTGTTGCAGGCCTGCCTCCGAGCCGGAGTGGGCTGCGCGCAGCGAGCGTCGGCCAGGGCGTCTGCGCCGGTCGGGCCGCTTCTCTGCTCGCACCGGACCAGCCGCATCTGCTCGCCTCCTCCGCAGCTCCGACTGCAGCCGCCCCACTCTGCTACGGACCAGCTGGGACAAGACAAGGCAAGGCCACAGGTTCACTCATTCACACGGGCCCGTGGGAATTCACAACTGACACGATGGCCGTGCAAACGATAGCGATGGCAGGAGACCATGCGCGTCTTATGTTCGAGCCATGACTCTTCTTCAGCGGCCGCTGCGTCTGGTTCTTCTTCAGAAACAACCCCAAATAATGCCATTTGAAACGAAACACCTCCTTTCAGCACAGGGCCTTTCACAGAGAAACCAAGCGCCTTGGCAGAAGACACCGATGATGTGATAACAAATGCGAATGGTGGAAATAAGAGTATCCATCTTTGACTAATCGCCTGTCTTAGTATATCACTGTATTCGTTGGAGTGTTGCGGGCACAACGCTTTCACATTTGTTCATGGCTTCAGCAGCGGAATCAACGGGCTTTTGCATTGTAACTTCCACGCCGCTGCACATTTTAAACCCCCTCTTTGCCTAAAGTCAGCCCTCATCACCAGTAAAAGTAAACATCATCACACATTTCTCTCATAATCACCTTCATTTTGTAATGCACACTCCTAACCATTGCACACGTTGGCACAAAAAGGGGCCTTTTCTAGATCAATTCAGCATTCTTGATATTTATTTATAGACTAAATTATCTCAGTACAAGCTTTTTTTGAGGGCAGCTTTTACAAAGCTGCGCGCAGGCAGATTGAATGTCCGAGCGGCTAATCCCAGAGCCTCTTCTTCCTTCCCTCTTCCTCAGAGCTTCATTGCATCGATCCTAAGTGACCCAAAACGTAAGGTGAACGCGGCTCAATCCTTCACCACACATTCTGTCAACCTCTCACTAAGTCCTGCAGTGGATCCACCCGTCCTTCTAAGATCTACCCGAACCAAACAATAACATCGTGGCCAGCACAAAGAGTTGTGTATATTAACAGCATAAACTTTATTTGAGGTAATTTAGGGCATCATTTGCTTGGAATGTTGTATAAGGAGGATAAGTAGAGTTTAGCTCTAAAGAGCATTCTACATGCACTATGGAATCTAAATAAATACAGATGGAGAAATTCCATCTGGTTTCATATATGTTAGGACTTGTCAAGAGGAAGAGACGTGCTGCAGTATCAAGTAAGTGCGAGTGATCAACACACAGATGAAACATATTTAACTGGGTGACGTAATGTGTATTGGGCAAAGGCAATACGAGCGAAGTCCGTGTGGATTTATTGAACACGTAAATAGGTGGTTGGAGACGACCAATTAAAGTCATAGAGCTGCTGTACATCACGTCTTCTAAGAGAAGAGACATATTTAGACACATTACACACACTGTTGGAAACTCAATACACCTCCTTCTTAATTTGTAGTTTTTCATAAATATTTCAATACTTAAAACGTGACAAGTATGTGGTGGTGCAATGTCTTCATTAACGTTTATTCTGTAAGAACATTTAACCTACTTGCTACAGAATAAAATCATACTTGTTTCGTCTGTCTTACATCACATCTCAGATATCGGTTTCTGCACAGAAAAGTCAAATTTAGTCTTCTTTCGATGAAGGTTTTAAAGCGGTACATGGTGTAACGGATATATTATAGCTTTAACTAGAAAATGCATTTCCTGCTGAAAATGCGTTGGAATGCAAAAAGCTGAAAGCTGAAATGAACTTTTTAAAATAGCTGAAAATACAGAAAGTTGAAGGGAATTTGAATACATTTGCTGAAATTATAGATATTAGAAAAGCTGAAATGAATTTGAAATTGCTGAAAATACAGAAATGGGAGAAGCTGAAAGGAATTTCAATAGATTTGCTGAAAAAGCAGAAATGAAAACAGCTGAAATAAATTTGAAATATTGCAAAAAAATACAGAAATGAATAGTGAAAAATTGCTGTTGATAGAGGCATAAGAATAGCTGAAATTATTTTAAAGAACTGCTGAAAATACAGGAAGTGGGGAAGCTGAATTTCAATAGATTTTCTAAAAACAGAAGTTGCAGGAGCTTAAATTTGTTTAAAATTGTTTGTAGTAATATTAGTAGTAGTATTAGTTATAATTGTGGTATTAGTAGTACTAGCAGTAATAGTAGGTTTAGTATCAATAGCAGTAGAAACAGCTGTAATACTATTAGCCATAGTCGTATTTGTAATAACATTAGTAGTAGTTGTAGTATTAATAGCAGTAGAAATACTAGTAGTATGGTAGTAGAAGTATCAGTTGTAGTACTAGAAGTACGAGTAATATTCGTAGTGGGAGACAGAATGTTTGTTATTCAAACTAAGAAGTTTTTAATTAATGGGCCTCATCACAAACATTACAGTAAAAATTCCCTCCATGTGGCTTTTATTTTGAAATGATTGGATTGGGTGGGTTGGGGGGGTGTAGATAGAGGGAGGGAGGGTGAGAGGGTGAGGAAGGGAGGGGTGGTGAGGAAGAGATAGAGGGAGAGAGAGAGGAGGAGAAATAGACAGACATACTGACTGACTGAGTGATTAACAGTGAGAAGAGGTCAGGGTGGAGGGGGGAGGGGGGGCGAGTGTCTTTATCATATTGGTCTGTTGACAGAAAGCATAGCTGCGTCATGTGACTCCACTAATCACGTCATTGGAGCAGCTGTGAGTCACACACAGAGATACTGCAGCGTGTTTACGAGTAACCACGGCAACGGCGCACCTATTGCATTGGGTGGGGTGGGGGGGTGTAGATAGAGGGAGGGAGGGTGAGAGGGTGAGGAAGGGAATGGTGGTGAGGAAGAGAGGGAGAGGGGAGGAGAATTAGACTGACTGACTGACTGAGAGTGATTAACAGTAAGTAGAGGTCAGGGGGGAGGGGGGAGGGGGGGCTAGTGTCTTTATCATATTGGTCTGTTGACAGAAAGCATAGCTGCGTCATGTGACTCCACTAATCAGGTCATTGGAGCAGCTGTGAGTCACACACAGAGATACTGCAGCGTGTTTACGAGTAACCACGGCAACGGCGCACCTATTGGATTGGGTGGGGTGGGGGGGTGTAGATAGAGGGAGGGAGGGTGAGAGGGTGAGGAAGGGAATGGTGGTGAGGAAGAGAGGGAGAGGGGAGGAGAATTAGACTGACTGACTGACTGAGAGTGATTAACAGTAAGTAGAGGTCAGGGTGGAGGGGGGAGGGGGGCTAGTGTCTTTATCATATTGGTCTGTTGACAGAAAGCATAGCTGCGTCATGTGACTCCACTAATCAGGTCACAAGGAGCAGCTGTGAGCCACAGACAGATCCTGCAGCATGTGAGTGCTCGTAACCACGACAACGGCGCACCTGTGATCATTAACGATCTGCTGCAAAAGACAGAGACATGGCAGCAAGTTACACAGAATCCACACCTCAAACAAATGGGAACCAGCGCAAAACTATAACAGCTATCTAAAAAATACGGCGTTTGTATGAGACCCAAGACTCTACCGAACGCGTGGATGTGTTTTTATGTCTGTCCGGTAATAAATACGGCTCCTATGGCCGTTGACAAAACGTGTACCTTGTGGATTTTTGTGAGAAATATGTCGGCAGATTTGTATTGGAGCCTATGGGGCTTTTGGCAGAGGTTGTGTCACTCAAACACTCCTTGCGCCAAAACTAAAGAACTCTGGGATTCCATTAACGCATTAATCCAATCAGCACAACCATGCCCTCATTAATCTGAAGAAATGAAGCCTCTAGGGTGTATACTTTGGCTGCAAGGACAGAAGTTCCATATTTTTTTAACCAGATTCCTGTGATGCCCCACACTCTAGCTCTCGAGGTCCCCCTCTAGCAGACGCAATACACACTCATGTAAAAGTCAGAAACGGAGCGAAGAACTAGTGAAACATAATCAGTGATTATGAAAAAAGTACAATAGATATCAAGAAGCAGTTTTTTTCATAAAATAGTTAAGACTTGTGTCAACATTTGAAAGTTGAAATGGTGTCTGTAGCTGAAAGATTTGCAAAGCTGAAAAATCTGAAAGTTGAAGAAGTTTAGGAGGATTTGAAAGCAAACTCCATTTGAAAACCATGTTAAAATATTAATGATTATTGATTTATATAAATTCAAGCATAAGAGGTAGAAAGCTGAAAAGTCATAGCCCTCAAGCCAGAAAGGAGCTGAACATTTTAATATTTGAACGGTTTAAATAGCTGAAAGTGTGAAGGAGTTGAAAGGTGCCGCGGAAGAAATAGAAGAAGAAGCTGAAGAATAAAGATTCGAAGAACAATACTTGGAATGCATCGTTAATGCATTCCAACAATTATCACTGAAAGGGAATTACTCCGATTATTGCCATCTCAAGTTATAGACCACCTTGTGATCTTGGCTGTTATTTGAAAGTGGGGACGTTTGGAAGATGAGTAAGCATCGCACTCTGCGCACAGAGGGGATCAGGCGTCCAGCCGACGGAGTGTCGGATAGCTTCTGTGGTCTAAATGACGGCTGTCTAGCTGCTCACCACGAGGCACTAAATAACTTTAGTGTTTACGGCTGTGCCCCCTGTGTGTGAGCGTTGGCGTACGCAGTGACAGTGCGCGGCTCTTTCTCTGCTTATGTCAGTGTGCGGCCGTGAGAGAGAATTATATCATACTCTAAATGCGATTGGCCATCGGAAACCTTTTTTTTTTTTTCCATGATGTAATGTCAGCTTCAGTCCAACCTACTGAGTGCAGACACAGCAAAATAAAATAACTGCAGCGCCTCGAAATAGAATGAACAGCAGAGAAGGACGGATGGCCAAAGATAACGCGTCTAGTCTGGCCGGCATGTTTTGGTCGGTCCGGCACAAGTTTCTTCTTTTCACACTTGCGAAAGGAGGAGGGGCCACAAAAAAAGAGACATATGCACATATGCTGGGACAGTATGTCTGGGTTTAGTTACTGTACTAAGCGTTTCAAATAAGTGTATGTGATGATCAGAAACCCAAACACCACAGCAACACTGTAACTATATTATATGCATGCCATGAACGTTTCCTGTGGAATCAGAGACCTTTATAAACGACAAACCGCTGCAAATCAGTGAAATCAGAGTGTGACATAAGTATGGAAACAAAGCCAGGAGGCTTCGCCTGCAACCAGGAGGAAAAAGATATAGATTACCTAATATAATTAGTGTGCAAGTTCGCTGCTGTAACATGAGAGCTCGTGATGTTGTAAGAAAAGTCCTGAACCCCAAAGTGATTCACAAATTTCTGATAAGATTGGCATACAATGCTAAGTGAGAATTTAGAAGACATCACCTCGACAGCTATTAATACACTACAGATGCAATTGTACAATCATTAGATACACACAGATAAATTGAGGTATATTACATTTTAAAAATCCATAGATGATCTGATAAATATACTCAAGAGTCAACTGTTGACAGTTGTGAGACTTTTTACAGCCACTATTATCACTGCAAAAATGAGTGTAAACACTGAAATCCATTAGCAGATGCTGAATGAGGTGGTGTGTGTGTGTGTGTGTGTCTAAGTGGTGGAGAAGGTAAGAGAGCGAAAAAAAAGCCAGGGGGAACAAAGAAATACTAGAGAGGATTGTCGACATCTGAGCCTACTTATAGGTGACTTTTAAAAGACGCAGCGAGACAGACAGACGCAGTGTGTACGTTTGTTATAAAGCCTCACAAATCCCTTCTGAGAGTTTGGAAGTGCTGCGACGCAAACACAACAAAAGTTGAATGACAGCTATCCTTGTCTGGCTGCTTGGTGTGTTTGTGTGTGTTTGTGTGTGTGTGTGTGTGCGTGTGTGTGTGTGTGTGTCTGTGTGGAAGGACAGGGTTGGACAGGTTACAGAGTAAAAAAGAGACCTTCAAAGTATCCAGGTCATCAGGGGTTACGTTTACAACTAAGCCGGAATAGGTCTTGCATCTACGCTCTGTTTAGCGCGTGAGTGTGTGTGAGTGTGTGCGTGAGTGCATGTGCGTGTGTGTGTGTGTGTGGATGGGGGAGAGAGGTTGGACAGAAAGATCTCACAGCTGACCTCAAAGGCTTGAAGAGGGACAGAGTCAGACAGTGAGACGGGGAGAGAACCTGAGGGGGGTAAACGGACAAGAGACACGTGTTGCGTGTGGAATGAAGCATCTGTTTCACCTGCATCGTGAGAGATGAGTAAGCAGTTAAGTAGTGACTGAAACAGATGGAAGGGAAAAAGTCTCGGGCTACTAAACAATGACAGTGTGACTGTAGATGTTGAGGTGAAGCTTGAAGCCACAGACACAGGGAGTTTCTGATGTGCGCCCTCTTCTCTCCCGAAATGTTCGCTTCTGACAATCCATCTACCAATAGGAGCATAATTACATTTTCCAATGAGAGCGTGGCACAGAAACATAATCCGCGTCATGAATTGGGATCACATACATACATGTTTAGACTAAAATGTCCCGTTGTGTTATCGGATTTTGACAAGTGAACTGTGTAATTGGCATTTCAGTGAGTCTTGTTTCAATATGCTGGCAATCGCAGAGCGCATAAAATTAGCAATTAAATATAACATATTTTATGGTGAAATATTATCCTTTACTGAATGTTTGGTTCCAAAACGTTTTGCTTTCCATTGACGAGTAAATTGATTGTCAATGAATACCAATAGCGTGGAATTTAGTAAGGAAAAAGGCCAACAACACTAATGAACTGAAACATTTTCACTAAGAGAAACGTTTTGCAGCTTTTTTTAAAACATATACATATATATATATATATATATATATATATCATTAATATTCTGAGAAAATAGGAAAACGGTAATGTGTTGCAAATGAAAAACTGTAATGAAAGTTGAACAACTTTCATCTCAAGTGGCTGACAACTGTACAAGTGCAAGCATTTCTAGGTCGGGTGGGAATGATCTGTAAAAACAGGCACTGATGCTCTCTCTCTTTTCTTTAATAGAACAGTAAAACTAAGCAGCAATGACTGCATAAATTACTGCAAATGAGTACACATGATGACAAAAAGAGCCATAACCATTTACAATGACTTACATGTTTGACTTTCCAAAGCTCTGTATCATCCCACATGGGTATATCTATCTATAAATATATCTTTTTTTCTTGTTCTGTCAACACTATCGTTACTTTAAGTCGGTGTATATTTAACAGCCCTGCGGTCATTATGCAGCGATTTCCTAGGATACCTTCTCCAAAACACAGACAGACACAAAATGAGCAAGAAAGAAAAAATAAGGCACTGTAACTGCTTAATAGAAGGAAAAAAACAGATGTAAGTTATTTTAAAACAAGAGGTGGATGATAATCTTACTGGGATTCCATTATTTCAGTACTGATCATTGGTGGTATGTAAACTAAAGTGTTTTTTTTCTCTGCTGTTTTTTGGACACCATCATACACAGAAAGACAGACTATTTTAAAGAAAAGCATCCAGAACAAAAGATTTGTGCACAACATGTTCTATTGTACCTTGAGACTTGACCTAGACCTGTTAGACTGCAGCGTTCATTAGGTTGGAAACGTGTTCCTTGGAAGCCGTGATGAAAGGGTGAGAGATTTCAGGTGTGAGTGAACTTCATAGTAACCAAACGCCACCACAGTTCTTCTCCTGCTTTGCCATGTAGTCTTCCTGTGTGCGTATGTGTGTGTGTGTGTGTGTGTGTGTATAGCAGCTACTAGCCGGTCATTCTGATCTTGCAATATATTAGCAGCAACAGCAGTGTCACACACTCATATGCGTGACAAAAACGACACTGCAATTTAATAAAATAATACATTATAGAATCTCTTAACGTGTCACATTTTATGTTTTATTTGCTGTTTATAAAATTAATAAATATATAGATAAAATGTGCTTCTAATATTGAGAACTATCGTGAGGTATTATAACATTTCAAAAGGCTTGACTTGGCCACAGCAGTTTCACAGGCAGGGGACAAAGTCACATATCGGACACACAACAACGGAATTCTTCTGGACATCCACACGCAACACTGACCAAGATGAGGTCAGCGTCTCGGCTCAACCGCTCCGCTTATAAATTAGAGAACGACCCGTCAGCGGTGTCTAATGTAATTGCAAGAATCTGGCTGATATTTCCGACTGTAGCCAAGTGTGTGAGGGAATACCCAGAATAGAGCCTCAACAGCAGCTGTCAAAAGCCTCTAGATGAATGCTCTCTAGACAGGCATCTACTACACTCTGTGGCCCTCCTCCATCTACGCAGCGCTATTTCTGATAGAGGCTCTACACATACTTTGCTTTGTTTGAAGCCACCTTAGAACTTTTTTGGGACTTTGGCCAATAACTGCCATTACCGCGGGTGACATATTGAATTTTTTGGTATGAATTGTAGCGCTGTTTTACCTTCCCGAACATTTTCCAGTTACAGCGATAGCAACTGTCGCTAGGAGGTCGGTGTCCTTTTCTCGCCCTCTCGCAAACAAAAACGGAACGCGTTTGTCTCCTCTAACGTAAGCTGCATGAAGCAACCACTACACCGCGTTGCTTGACTTTATGAAAAAATCCCATTTTCCTCACCAAGATCTCCTCTCCCTATAAAACTAATGCTATCCCAAGAGTGTCTTTCGCTGAATTGTTTCCTGGCCAAGGCTTCACCAATCGTGACACAGTCCAGAGCAGCACAGACCAGGGAGGGGGAAATTTCCCCAGTGTGCGTCTTTATGCGTGTCTGTGTTCATACATGTCCCGCCTGTCAACGGACGCGCCACTCCCTACGACGTCGGCCGCATTGGACTACGGTGACTGATCTTGATCCTCTGCCACGACTCTTGTGCGTCTGGGGACCAGACAGTGAGCGAACCAGCTACGCCGAGCCAAGATCCCACAGAACCTGGGCCTGGAACCACAGAACTATTAGCGGGGTCTCGCTGCAAACTCTCTCTCTCTCTTCATGGTGTCATCACACATGGTGGAAAATGTGTCCGTGCCGCTCTGAGCGACAGCGGGGACATTTTTACCAAATGGTCGGGAAGCTCGACGTGTGTTGAGACTGCTTTTGGAACCAACATGACCCCGTCACTTCAGTGAAGCGGTTGCATTTTGAATGAAGCACGCTTCGTTCAACTGCGCTTAAAAGTGATGCCTTTCGGTGGGTCTTTATGGGGCGAGACAACTGGCGTTGTGTGTCCACAGCTCGGGGTCCCACAGCGATACTGCACGTGAAAAGGTTTACAAGTCATTCGGCCTGCTGGGTTTTAAAAGACAACACGGAAGCTTAACGTTCCTGACAGTTGGTGAGGCATCACGCAGAATTGGACGAGACGAGAATATGCAATGAAACCTTTTTCCCCATGTCTATTACACACGTTGAAGCCAAAATGCAAGTAATTTTTTTATGACACGAGAGGAAATTGTCCTCATCATAGAACAGGTGCTCTACAGGGCTGGGAAAGGGTGGAGGATACAGCCAGCTCCGCCTGACACCTCTCACTTGCTCTATTATGAGGAGATGGTGTGGGAAGTTCGGAAGAGTTGACTCAACCAATAAACATCTCTTTTTGACACCACATGTCAAGAAATTACAAAACAGATGTGTAGGTGTTGTAGACCAATAACACATGGCGGTTAGGAGGAGGGAGGAAGGTCAAAAGGACAGAGAAGAGGAAAACAAAGGACCAAAGCCCCATGTGGGAAAGTAGAGCTGCAGAAACGAAAGACACGGACAAAAAAAGACGTGAAGACTAAGCAGAGAGAATCATTCAAATACAGTACACACAAAAACCTCTTTACAAGCCTGTCGACCCATTTGGCCGGTGGCCCCTAAAGCTGCCTCCTCAAGTTCCAAACATGAACATGCATGTACAGAATGTCGAGCGGCAACAGCCAACAGTGTATCTGGCTGTCACGTAGCCTACAGGACAGAAAAAAAGCCCTAACAGGCGATGCCAATTCAACAATCATAGAAGTCTATAATTGTCTTGTTCCCTCCAAAATGCTTTGGATCAAGAACACATGAGGAAATGTCTGCATCGTTCAAATACATTTCCAAATGGTGTCCACAACATAGTGGTATCGATGAGGTCATCTGCACACTTTGGAGGGAACAGATTCTCATCGACATTACCCATTGCAGTGATGACATAAACTATAATCTGAGCAGCAAAGGTCTAAAGCCATTGCAGTGATGTAATATGAAAAACCTCTGCTTAGCATTTGAGCATGCAAATATTTGCTAATTACCACTAACACACACACCCACGCACACACAGTTGGGGCTGGTGGGAATGTCAATAGTAATTTAGTTATAATCCAAAGAACTGCACAAATCATGTTTTATCATTTTACTTTGACCGAATGATGAAACCAAATTCATTAAGATTCCTCCCCAGCGGCACCGAGGTGTCCATCTAATAGTTGCTGAAAAAAAATCTTGTTTTTTGGCCAGCGGACATACAGTACATGTGACGGAGCAGAGAGTCTGACCTGGCAGGACATGGTTGGGTGTTGCAGGGCATCAGTCCAGTGGCCGGTCTCGACCGGGGATTGCAGTAGGATGTATTCACTTGAACTCTCAAGTCTTTGTAGCATGCTGACTTGGTGTTCATCTGACCTGTGTGGGTGATTGGTGCACAATTTCAGGCACATCATTGTGAAAGGAGAACATTGTGTACACTGATAGATTAAATAGTTATTGGGAGGGATATTGCAGATTATTGACACTGATGTAGTATTAAAACCCCAGTGTTATTGAGCTAGATGGCTCATTCTTGGCATTACAAACAGCAGTTTGTCTTTGCGTGTGATGCTAATATTTGAAAACTTTTTACTCTTTTGCAAGTGCATGTAAACACGTGTGTCTTTTCCGCACACCGTCTTCTGCATGTGGGATAATATATGGGCAAGGAGACTTGTTGCCTTGGAAACCTTTAAAAAAATACAAATGTCTTTCTTTAAAACAAAAAAGATAATTGAATGAATGAATGAATGAATGAATGAATACCATGACTTCTCCTTGGCTAAGTATTTAGATCTGAAAGTCCACTTTTATTTATGCAGGACTTGAGCCTGATAAGCCTGTTGGTATTTGGCCTTGGGAATGGTCAATCTGCACATCCTAACTCATTTAGGTCGGTCACACTCTTTAATAAAGCAAACAACCCCCCCAAGGCATCATGGCCTACAATCAGCACACATAGAGGCGGAGGTGATTAGGGTGGACCACAACAGACCAGAGGGTGGGGAACTTTAACCTGCAGTGTCAATCAATAGGAACACTACACTGGGCGCTTTGTTCACAATGAAGTGTACACACACACACACACACACACACACACACACACACACACACACACACACTCACAAAGAGCAACGTCTAAACCCACGTGAGTACTCACACACGCTCTCACGCACGCGTTCCTTGACCGACTTCCGGCCTCAAATTACCAGGCCGAGGTCTCCCCGGGTCATCAGTGTGTGCTCACTTAATACTAGACCTCCGGTTGGACAAAGGCCACTGGTCAAAGTCATGCATGTGTTTGCTTGTTCCCTTTAGCATATCTCCGTGTCCGTGTGTTGTGTGGGCGCAAGTAATAGCAGGTCTCCAACAGAACAGGACGAGGTCCCACCGGTCCCAAACAAGAGCTACTAATGATGGGAACGCTGCCCTCTTCATTTAACCTGCAGCTAAACGCCTTCCTACAGATCAGAGAAGTCAGACATGAGCTTCAGATGAAGGCTGAGATTAAAGGATCTGAAGTTGATATGTTTTCTTCACCCATGCTACTTTTAAATAAGTGCAGATGTGAATGCACAAAAAAAAACACTTTTTAACAAGCAGAAAAAACTACGCTACATATTTGATGTGACAGGGTAGATGAAAAGGACCACACCACACTACGAACACATCTATGATCATTCATGCTTTCGCTTACCTCCGGCACAGGTAGCCGAGCATTGGGACCGTATGATCGCCCACGTGTAGTTGTGTTTGACGTGGCTCTTTTTCTCATCAGCTTTCTTCAGAGTGTATTCCCAACGTACACCCGGGTTCCTGCCCTGCAACAATATCTACAGGAGAGAGACTGTGGTAAGGGCCATTAGACAAAAGACAACAAAAAGTATCAATAAGTAAGAGTTACACAAATCTACATAATGATGGGAAGCAGGAATGAAACCCAGTTGCAGCAATACATACATGAATGGTTAAATGAAATGTATAACATCCATCAAAGCAATAAATCTGTGTCCAGGGATCTTTTACCTCGACGACTAGTGTCTCGTTAGTGGGGCCAGTTGACATTAGGCTCTCTGGTCTGTTGTATGGCCTCTTATACTCAAAAATAGCTCCAGCGATGGGGTGTCGGCCGGGCCAGTCCACCGTCCAGTGCCCGTTCAGGTAGTAGCGCCGCTGGGTGTCCCTGACAGCCAGGTAGGAGCTGGACGTGTTCAGTTCCATCACCCGGATGCTCCGGGCTCCTGCCGGGATTGTTAACACCCCGTAGTACTCTGAGAACGAGAACAAAATATGAAGCAACACCCACGCAATTATGAAAGGGAGGTCAATTTAGTTGGTATAAAGAAACAAAGCGTTATCTTTTTAAATGTTTTTTTTGTGGGTAAAAGTCCCCAAAAATCCCCAAAAGCTAATGAGAAAAATGTAACTACTCTGACTTACGGTTGGTATGATACTGCTTGGTGAACTGTCCTTTGTAGATCTTGCAGGTGGAGTTGTCTCCACTACAGACCCCGCAAGCATCAGGCACAGCCGTGGAGCCCAGCACACGGTCACAGCCCACTTTCTGTGGGGGGGAAAAACATGACTGATAATATACATAACATGCCGTGTGCTTAAAAATGAAGTAGTTCAAAACAACCATCAATTTCCCCATCCTTTGTGTGGTGACGTTTTCACCAGAGTTTCTACACATGTTACCCTGCTGCTAAATCCACACTACAACATGAAGGACCGTGTTACTTTATTACTGGTCGACATTTAGAAGTATTACCTCACACAGCCCGTCAATACAGACATTAGAGCTGTCCTGTGAGCAGAGTGTGCCATCCTTAACTTTGCTGGCCAGCGCAAAGAAGAAATCGTAGCCCTCAGCAAAGCAGTACAGCTTGCATACATCTTGATCTGGGAGGGAAGAAGAAAAACACAGCAGCCACAGACAACAAGCAATAGGTTACACGATATAGCCGGTGAGAAAAACTCTCCCCAAATACTTCCAAGTGAGTTTTTCTTGAGTGATTACAAGTAGGTGAGTGACAGTAGTCTCACCGTCCACGCGGGTGTACGGCCTCCAGCTGTAGTACCATCCTCTGAACTGTTTGCCATTGAACTCGGCACACTGCTGCGCTCTGTAGTCAGCGGCGTTCGGGGGACAATCCTCAGTGTTACATAGTTTGTATGACCTGGAGGTGCCCTCACAGAACTTCCCCCCATAAGCAGGTCTGCAAAGAAGTATTGAAAAATAAGGCTCCATTTGTTGCATAATACCGTTTACTTAATATTCAGTATTTTCACTAGAATATGCACGAACAAGACATTCTGAGGAAGAAAGAAAACACTTGTGTAGTTGTTGAACTACAAAGGAGCTGTGTGTACAGTATGTGTATGCCTTTGTAAAGGGCTGTATATCGCCAGACTATGTTCCTTAAATTCTCTTCCTCGGATCAATCAAACCTTCTATAAGCCCTTTAATCACATTCTCAATTATCTGTCTCTCATTCTCAGATTCTATTCTTTTATATTTCATGTTTTACTTTTTTAATCCGTTCTCATTTGTCTCTTTGCCCTTGTCTGTCTTTGTCTTTCTTGCCCTGCAGAACCAGCTCCTTCTCTTTCTCCGCAACGGACTCTGTTTAATTTAACTCGCCACTTGCCAGGAATTTGCCGTGACATGATGAATAAGGGGCCCCGGCATTTGGGATGGGGCCCTTTTACTGACGGGCAGAGCTAATAATCCTGACTGACGAGCATATGGACTAAGAGACCAGATAAGTGTTGAAGTGACGAACCCACGTCAGTGCTCTTCACCATTTAATCACATCTCTTAATATACTCCTGGCCTTGAGTTTGGCCGTTGCAAACAGTACCGACCGCCTCCGGACCAAAACATGATAATCTTTGGTGTGTCCTGTAAATTAGGAAATGGTCAAAATTATTTAACAGCTAACGTTTAGCTTTAGCTTTGTGTTTTTCCCGTGTCATGAGATTTTTTACTGCATAGTGTGCACCGTGATACGTGCCTGTGTATTTGACCTCCTGCTTGCAAGCAATAAATGGACTTTTTGCAACTTTGATCATTCATCAAGACTCTGTTTTATCAGACAAATAATTCTCTTCTACCGAGCTTTTATTGAAATATTCCACAACAATACTTTTATTATTAGTTTGAATGGCTTACTTGTTATGTGTCTGGTGAAATATACAAATCCAATTCATGTTAACAGATTCATTAAACAGAAGTTTATTCCCGCAAAAACTGGAGAAAGTTGGAAAAGAAGATGCATTTTTTAGAGCCAGGAAGTGATTAGCCTAGCTTCCCGTTGGATAAAACAGAGCAAGTATTTGTTGTAATACCGTGCAGCAGTGAGCTGGTACTGATCTCCTTATATAAATCGTAATAAGAAAGCAAAGCACTTATTGCCACAATTTCTCAACCTGTTATTGTGTACATCTCTACCTCGGGTTGTTGCACTGGCGCTCTCGATAGGTGACTCCGCTCTCACAGCTGCGCGAGCAAGCAGACAAGGGCGACCACTCTGACCACTGGCCATGCTGAGGCGTCGGGCCCTCGTCCCCCTGCTTCACACACTGGCCCCTGCGGCACCACTGCAGAATGAGAGAGAAGAGTTACGGGTGGAAGCGCAGGGAGGCAGAGAGGCCGAGGCAGCAGCAGCGGGGAGGCAAATGAGAGCAAAGAGCAAAGTAAAAGTGTCAAAAACATGTAGACTTTCCATTGGACTCTGCTCTTTAGCTTCTATGTGATAACTGTCCGCAAACTGTATACAGTCCAGTCCGGTCCTCGTTACAGTGACACTCCAGTGGTGCCGGTCTTTGGACAGACTACCTTTGAGCTTCCACAAGATAGAAATGTGGAAAAAATGTCTCGAAGCTGACAAGGTCATAGTCCTTCATTAATAGACCGTCTTTTGAATGTTATGTTCCCATCTGCCGAATCAACTTCGAATCAATTCTTTTTTATTTTTTATAAAAGCAGTCAATTTGAAACACGGAAAGAACTATACAACATGAAAGAGGTTAAAATACCAACAATACACAAATTAATATGATAATATTTGGTGCTAAAACAAAAATACAAATATTTGCCAAGCAATGAGATAATTTAAAATCCTTCAAATCAAATAAGTGGGTACGCCTTTTTGAAACCCGTTCATCTGTATTTATAAGTGTTGTGTGCATCCTTCTTTAAGAACTACACGAGAACCAGCAGATTTTAACCATACGACTAACAAAGTAATGTGCCCATGTTCTCCCAATGTGGTGAGGCAGAGAGCCAGGCGGTCACATAAAGTCACCAGCTGCTTCTTTTCACCCTGCAGAGAGGAGATCACTATTAGCTCCCAGGACGCCGCAACTCCTCTACAACAAAGTGGCTTTCCACCCATGATGCCTGCAAAATGTGTTTCCCTGTTAGGCAAGCAGACCAGGCAAGAGAGGAACACTAAATGAAATGGCAACTGAAAAGTATAATAGAGGTGCTAAATAAAGCTCAAGTAGTTTTTTCTACGTACCTCTTAAATCTATTCATCATCCAACCAATAAAAAACATATACAATGTACACAATACAATACAATTTACAATGTAAATTAAGAATTTAGTTTTAGTAAAAGCACCGTTATGTCACGTGGCTGTCCGCCGGCACCGGATTAAACTGGATTGGTGCATGTCAGGATGACATCAGTCACCAACTGCTTATTTCCCAGCGATCTCCAGCAAGCAAAGCCACACTGTGCCCACACAACCTGCTCATGCATCAGTATTGATTGGGTGACATATATTAACCGGGTCTTATTCTCTTTGTTTGTCCACGCCTGCCACAAGTCACACACTGCAACACGCACATTCTCACACACCCCTGCAACTAATCTCAACGTCCTTGACTCGAGCACCAGAACAGCTGATTTCCCCTCAGTTTTCCCCCTGCGGCTGAGTGCCACAGATTCCTCAGTGAGCCGGTCATTGTTTGTGTTCAGCTAATTGTCCCGTGGAGGGGAAGGGCGGGATTAAACCATCAAGTTCAATATATAAAGAGGCAAATGTGGATGAGGGGCTGTCAGGAGAGGGTAAGAAAGAGAGAGAGAGAGAGAGCATTGGGGGGGAATCATCTTGAAAGAAGTAAGGAATGAAACAAAGAATAAATAAAGAGCACAGATTGCGTTTTGGCCCGAGCCCCAATGGCATATTTTTTGCCACGTCAGCAACAAACCGATTGCAGCTGCTCCTTGAGGTAAAATAACGAAGGGAGAGTGTGGCAACCTCTATCAAAAAAGAAGAGATTTATACAGAGACTGCACTCAAATGAACCCCAATCACAGAGAATCTGAAGACTTTTAGAAGTTGATTCATTAGCCTGCACTGGGACAAAGGACATAGTGTCTTAATAGACGACTTAATTTAATTTAAGCATCTCCATCAATTTCTCTTTGTCCACTGTGACACAATCTCCCTTGTTGTTTAGTGTGATTTGCTGCTGTTACTCTCGAGGTGACAGAGCTTGTGAGCACGGCCAGCGCCTTTCACCTCACACACACACACACACACACACACACACACACACACACACACACACACACACACACACACACACACACACACACACACACACACACACACACACACACACACACACACACACACAGATATACATGTTCATTCACCATATCAGGGCCGCAGGCTGAGCCTTCGGCCGCTGGCATGAACTTGGTCTCACACTTCCTCCCAACGCGGTGGCACCACAGAGCTTTGCAGATATCCTGAAACAACACAGGAGAAGAAAGTAAATTACACGGTGCTGCTAATATGTTCTCCTGCTCAGTATCAGTATCTCACAACAGCTGTAAACAAAGCTAGCGATGGGAAGGTCAACAAATAATGCAAATATTACTATTTAATTTTACCTCCAGAGAGCTACTAAAACAAGATGATGGACATTTGCGGAGATAGATATTGTCTGAATCATGACCTTCTGGCGAGCTTTCAGTGTGCTGCAACCTTGTATTTCCAAAATATTTATGCTTCAGTAGCTAGGGTAGGATGTGGGATGACAAAACACCATTTTATCAACACACAGGCTTCACATCTCATTGTTTCTGCAGCCAAATGACAAAACAATTAAATGATAGCGCTTATGTAATAATTTCATGATTTCCTTTGCCTAACATACACTGCATCTTACAGTCAGATACATTGAAACCCAAAAATGAGACAATACTGTGTAATTAAACTTTCACTACTTCGTGGTTGTGTTTGTCAGCAGAAGTCTGAGAGGTTCGGATCGGAGCCGTGGGTGCATTTCCTGACATGGCCTGCTGCTTTTTACATATATCCAATTTATATTTATATGTATATATATTTCTCAATGACTATATCAGATTTGGACAACTCGGTGCAGATGTTGACAGGCACCTTGGCCTTAGCTTGTTGCTGCCGAGAACCACTATGGAATTCTCCCCAAAGCCGATCAGTACAGCTGTTTTGCTTGCTCAGGCCTTTTGTAACAGTAAAAATGGCAGAGAGGTGCAAGGAAACGAGTGAGTGAGTGATGGAAGGGACACAGAGGGCCAGAGACGCAGCTGAAGTGAGAAAACACAATCATTTAGTTAATGTTTTTGCATGAATAACAAGTGTCTGGAATGACAGCGAACGTGAGTGCTGCTTGGGGACTGTGGGGACACCTTACGGCTACCAGGTGCATGAAAAAAGACAATGCCGGACCAAAAACAACGCCATAAGGGAGTAATTCTATATCCTACAGTTGTAATGATGCATGCACCGTTTAAACGGTCGGGCTAAGTAGGAAACCATGTGCTAATATCCCCGGTGTCCTAGCACATCATCTAAGGCATTTCGAAGCCCTTTTACAACATCCTCTTCAAAAAGGCAGACAACTTTCAGTGTGACCTTGAAAAGGAACAAGGGGAAGAAAGCCAGTCATGTCCCGTGCTCCAACAACTGGATTGGAAAGCAGAGTAGAGATAGATCCTTGGGTGGGAGATCCACTTCGTCTAAACCAAGGACTGCACACACTAGACCCAGAACTGTATAACATGGCCTGAATTTCTTTATTTGAAATGGGATGTACGTTGCTATCGTCTAACAGTTTAAAGGGCCTGAATCACCTGAACGGTCAAATCTATTGTTGTCAATAGACGGCTGGAGGGCACGAAAGTAGATAAGACTTAATAGTGCGCAAGTGGTCCTAAGAGCCTTTTTTCAGGGCTGAATGAGGATAAAAGCGGTTAAATCTTTCCACTGACTGAACCGCCCGGTAGATTTACTGTCTCAAAAACAACTAATAAAAAAGCCACCCACTCCCTTTTCTTAGGTACAGCTCCTTTTCTTCTGAAAGGGCAGGTGCATATTGCGTGGTCCAAGCCAGGTCCCATTATCGTTGCAAGCGTGATCACTCCTCCAGACGAACCACCAATCTTTAAAAAGATCTTTCAAGTGCCATTACACACTGAAGTGATGTGGACCCTTTATCTGTCTACTCTCTCTCAAACAGTAACGTCAGCAGTAATGGGACAATGGGAGAGCAAAAAGGGATAGATTCCCATTGGCCACGTGCCAGTGTATATTTAGTCATCCATCCCAGTGAGGGTTTCATGACCACAATTATAACTGTTGCTGTTTATTTTGTGTTTGTGTGTGGGAGAAATAGAATATGTGTGCATGTGTCCCTATGAGCACATGCAGGAATTCAATCCTAATCCGTTTTTCTATTCCCTCCTCTATCCCTCATTCTCCCTTTTTTTTCTCCACCCGTTCTCATTCTGGCCTCAATCTCCCTCACTGTGTTTTTCCCGGGGAACTATTGCCACCACGTTGCTTTAAAGTAATTGAGCACTTGAGTTCTCAGTTTGTGTGTGTGTGCTAAGAAAAACCCAGAGAAAATGTTTGCATGTCATGGGATTTTTTAACTTGTCTTTACATTTGCATGGGGTGGTTTTATTTGAGTCAAAATCAATTTTACCTTCTTAAAGTCCAGGGTGCAGAGCTTGGCCTTCTCCCCAAATTGCCATTTACACTGTGTGTCTGCATCGTACAGCTCGCCAGGCAGCTTCTCGGGGTACCGATACTCCTTGACGGCTCGGGGTTCATCTGATAAGCACACAGCTTGGGCAGAACTGGGGCAGAAGAGGATAAAAAAAATAAGTCATGAAAAAATAGGTAATTGAAGCCAAAAGGAGTGGGACAGGAGAAGCAGAGCGGCGAGGCGAGTGGAGGTGAAAAGGCCAGTGGAGGACATTGCGATATTTTGAAACGGGTGATAAACAACATGCATGCAGTCATAAACAGTCAAATAAATATGGGATTCAGTGCTTTATGATTTAAACGTAAGGTTTGTAAGGCTCCAACAGGAATCACCGGTCAATGATGCTCGACCTTTTCTCACTTTGGAGAGTGCTGTACAGTGTCGCCATGGTAACATAACAATGTTGCCAAACTCAAAGCCTAAGAGTAACGGTTTTAATGCACCGGGGACTCAATTAGGATGGACATATAAAATCCTTGCCCATACCGCTCACATCCTAACACCAGCGGGGGGTTTCCAATGTTAACTGACAGCAGTGGCTACTATACAAAGATGTTTTACTGCTTATACACTGCCGTCAGGGGAACGTAGTGCAACAATTTGATGGAAAGAGCATGAAAAGGCCAAAAAATGTTTGAAAGGTTCAACATTCTAGTGAGGAGTCATGATTGCTTTAGCAGAGTGTGTGTGTGTGTGTGTGTGTGTGCGCGTGTGTGTGTGGTGGAGAGGGAGATCTATCGCTTTATAGGTCCATGGTGTCTACAAAGAACAATGGCTGTTCTACAAGCGCAATAAACTGCATTTCAACATTATTCACATAATAAGGTTCCTGAAAAATAAATTACATCTACAATGTACACACGTCAGCATGGAGGCAAGTAAGGCCTGTGAGCAAGCAGCACCGGACATCTAGTCACACGTGAAATTAGGTGCCCGTGTAACAGATGCACTTTAGAAATTTTCATATTCATTAAATGTTTTGAGACTTTTGAGCATTGTACACATTGAGATTATCAACAGCTGCAGATTATATAAAATGTTCAACCCTCCCAGAAAAGGAAAAAGCAACATTCTTTTCTTCTGAATTCCTGGTTTGTAGGTGTAGCAAACACGAAGACGGCAAAATGATGTTAAGTGGCCGGGGAAAAAGTCTTGACATTATGCCAGTGACAAGACTGCCAAAAAGATCAGTGGTCACAGGTGGATTCTCAACTGAGGAACACTTAAAAGCCGATTAACTACAATAGCGGGGAGCAGCCAGAAAGGCTCTGTCCAAAGTTAACAAAATCCACCTATCGACGCCTCGAAAGCGCGCAGATTAACTCGTTGTTTGTTTGATCAGCACAAAAACTGAATCAAGCACAGAGCCCTTCATAAAACCGAAGACTCTTACAAGTGTTAATGTGTTGATCTGCTGCTTTAGAAGTCAATGATTAACACAGATTCTTCCACAATAGTCGAGTTCTCTGTGTCCAGTCGTCATGCTGACCCAAACGTGTCATCTGCCGGGTCCCAGTTATCACGCAGAACTCAGATTTGGGCCAGCGGGTCACACTAGGCAAAGAAAATCTTGCAAGTTTGATGTTTCATTGGCTGTCTGACGGGTTTTTGCCAATGCTCAGGAAACAACGTCAAGTGGCTTTGAAAGGAATATTACTTCCTTCGCCACGAAAGGTGTCCATCCATTCTAGCCATGAGGTCAGATGACGCGCCTGTGCATAGAGTGTTGGCACAGACGCTTTGTCGCAGCTGACTGGGGAGAGGTGGACTGAGAGTGAGTGTGGCGTAAACTACCCCTGCCTAACAGATAGAAGACATTTATTGGTCTTGGTTGAGGCAACGGGACACATTCAGCCAAAAACATTCAAATGTCATAACACTTGAGTGTAATTAAGAAAAACAAAACAACATTTCATCATTCTTCTCATTAAGTAGTAGTAGCGACCCCTTGTTGTTCCGGTGCTGATGAGGTCCCCTCCACGTGGCCTCAGGGGACGACGGGAGTTTAATATCAGGCTGACAGGCGTAACAAGAGTGAGGTCAGCCCAGCTCTAATAACTCAGCGAGGAAATACACCGTCTGTCTCCACCGCTCTGAGAGGGGAGACCGGGCCGCTCAGCTAACACACTGGTAAATTTAGTGGCGGCCGCTGGCTTTGAGCTATCTCCTTTCAAGCACTCACACGCACGCACAGACACATAGAAACACAGCCAGACACATGGACGCTACGTCTGTGATGCTTGTTTCCCTCACATGGATGAGCAGGCTGTATGCAAGGATATGCACAAACACACACACACACACATGACTTTCCCCCCTCACACCCTTTCTCCCACACATACGTTGACACATCATTCCTACAGTATGTCTATGCAGTTTGTAAAATAACACTTACAGGAGAATAGCAGCACCACATATTACTTAGTTGCAATGTCAGCTACACAATATATTCCTCCCACTCATATTCAGTAGGCCCTGTTGGTCCTTGCTGTTGCAAAAAGTAAGTCCCATAATAGTTATAACATAGATGCAGTCTTTCCCTTACCGCTCTGTGGATCAGAGCAGCAGTTGTTACTGATATGTCCGCTGCTGACATGGTTTTTCTATCAGTAACACGTGAGGAATAATAAAAACAAAATTGCATGTTCAAAATGGCTTTGACCTGAGGGACTCTTGCTTTATAAACCGAAACAGTGCTTTATGTCTTTGTTCCGTGAACACAGGCATGGAGAATTACTCCTTTCTCAATATCCATGTGCCATATGGATGTGATTGAACCTTTCTATGGTGTAAACGTGATCTTCAAGAGGTCATATCCATGAATGGCATATTTAAGAATAAGTGCTTCTTAAATGCATTATTTTAACACTGTTTTTTGCAAAACAACGAAAGCATTGAATGAGGAGGAAAAACGTGTGCTTACTTGAGAAAGCGGCTGAGATACTGGCGGCTGCAGTCAGACCAGGAGAAGATACCATTGTGACCCGCTAATGTGGGAGACATGATGTTGCCTTCTGACTTCTTACAAACGTTTCCTTCACCATCGTGGACCATTCCAAAACTGCGGCGCGTACAAAACATATCAAATCATCATAGTGCTCCATTTGAATTAATTGATATTATTTCATTCAACAGTAACATTAGAAGACAGGTGGCTGTGCCACGTACATGTTTGTGTCAAGGAGGAGCAAACAAAAAGCCCAACAGTGCGTTACTACGGGGATTTGTTCTTGCACATGGAGATAAAATGACAGCGATGCAAGAAAAAAAAAACCTGTGGCCTGATATCGTGGATCATGGTCAGACATCATTTTCAGCACTTTCATTTTTGTCATCATGCGCTCACGACAAGGATGGAAGTCCTTACTTGTGTCCGGATTCATGGGCAATAGTGAAGGCCAGACCCAGGCCCGTGTCCTCATTAACGGTACAGCTCCGGTACTTGCTGCACATCCCACTAATTGGAGCAAAACCTGCAGAACCAGTGATATCATTTCACAAATGTTACATCACACTTATTATAATACATTATTCCATTAACGATAACTTCTCCCGTTCCAACATAAACGGTAATTGATTGATTATAATAACCACTGTGGAGCTGTGTTTGATCCTACTAAACAGAACGGACCTCTTAACTTTAACAGGATTTCCTCAGATGAAAAGCCCAAAACCGACCGCAGCCTCACATCACATACATTAAAAATCAAACACCAAAACTGGGTTAAAACCCCTCCTCCATGTGTGAAAACACGGGACTCCATGGAAACATTCCTAGATCTCCCGCTACCTTTAAAACATTCTCTATCCGTCTCCACTTCTTTCTCACATCTCTCATTCTTTATTAAACTCCCTTTTACTCGGCAGGGCCCTTTATAACTCTCTGTCTATTCCTCTTCTGTCTCACACACACACACACACATACGCACACACACACACACACATACCAACAGACACACAAACTGCCCCCTGGCTCTGAATCAAAAAGGATAATGCCCAAGGGGGCCGCTCTTAATGTTTTTGTCTCGGTGTCTCATGGAGAGTTTATCCTGATGTTTTGTTATTTTACGGCCCAAAGTCATTCGCTATAAGGAAGAGAACTCCTAAAGTAATCTTCCCATGTACATTGCTTATGTAAATAACCATATTAACCACAGGCAGACAGATTGACTGTGTGAACTACCTTTTAGTTCCCTTTTGGGGTGAGGGAAGAGGTAGACTAGTGGTATTATACAGTAAAACAGCAATGGGACAATAACAATAATGCAAATAAACTGTGTTGTATACCGACTGGTGACTCTTGCACCTCTTTAGAATTAGTCAGAGCCAACTCGGTCTTGACTGCAAACACAAAGAGACGCACACAGACCTTTGAACTGGGCTTTCATAGCAACAATTAGGGCTAATGCTAGCCTCAACACTTTGAAGTCAAAACTTACATCTGGGGTTTGAAGGGAATGTGGCTTTTCTTGTACATCTGTGTGTGTTTGAGTAAGAACTCGTTTCTCTGGGACACAAAATGGAAGGTTTTTCTCACAGTGGGCAAGACAGTAACGTGTTTGCATGGTCATTACCACAGACAAGCTGTAGTTAGTTTGTTAGCTGGTTCACGCTCACAAACTGAGCTTGAGTTTGTTTAAAGTAAGCAAGGCCTAATAGCCAAGAAGCACCTTCTGAATGCTCTGCCAATCCAGTAAAAACACGATTACCACGTGTCATTTTCTTATATTCTTCTGACATTGAAAAAGGTTTTTCTGTTTTGGCTGATATGTCGCTGGTTCACATTGTGTGGCTTCTCCCCAGAGAAAGACCGCAAGAGAGCCTTACTCCTTTCAACAGCAATAAACAACCGACAGATGGCATTTATGTGACAAAAAATACTTTCCTAATTGTCATCATCTTAACATCTGATTTAGAGTTTCTTCTTGTCCATGCTTTTGCGGGTATTTACAAAATGGTTCAAATGGCCATTTTTTAAACTGATTTTAACGTCGCGGGTGTCGCCTACCAAGAGTGTCACAGGGTTCATTCTTCCAGGAGCAGATGTCGAGTCCTGTGAGCAGGATGGCGTGGTCGTGGTGTCTGCCCTGTCTGCCGCCCAGAGTGGACTGCCAGTGGCAGAAGCTGTTCAGCGTGTGATCTGCATGGTGGTTGATCACCAGGCCGTCCTGTGAGACGAAAGGAGCCAGAAAGACAGACAATGTTGTCTTCAAGGAAGGAAGCCGTGAGCTCAAAGTGCTACGGATTTAAATGATAAAACAGTTGGTCGGATGAATGACTTTTTTTTCCCCCTTCCCTCTGCGGTGACAGATCTTAATCAAACCACCTCACAACATGACATTTATTGCTAATCTGGTTACCAGATCCGCCCCTATTCTTCACATTCAATTAACTGTATCTTTAGACATATGTTATAGCAATATGAAGATGTGAGAGGGAACAATGATTGTATAAGTGTTTCTAAGATAAACATCTGGGACATTTTTGCCATTTTTGGCATGGTTCCTGGGGATAATTGCCTCTTAAAGGAGATTGAAATCTATTAACATCACAGGTGGATGGAAACCAGAAGCCGTTCGCCCCGGTCTACTTGACTCTTGGTTGACAGTGCCCCACCTGTTCGACTCGCCTTCTTTTTCTCTTGTACTAAAAGTATCCTTCATTCTCCCGCACTCAAAGATAATTTCCCTCCTAAATCTGGCAAGGATCCAAGGAAATGCACACCCTATAATTAACCACTGTAATTGTCAACCCCAGGAGCCCGAAGAGATCTGGACCTTCAGGCATTTAGAAAAACAAACAAACAAATGATCTGTTCCTTTTCTCATTCCTTTCAGGTCTGAAGCTCACAAACTGTCCCTGGTGCCTGAAGTCTTTTAACAGTATGAATAAATAATAATCTTCAGAACCTTCAACCACTAAAACCACCAATACAATCAGCCATCGGTCACAGTGTAACTGTTTGAGTAAGTGGATTTTTATTACATCTCTAAGTGTTTTCACCTGAAAATGCTTACATGCTTTGAAATGCTCACCTGATCTTCATCCAGAAGCACAAGGCCAACAATCACTATGTTGATGTTCCCCCCTATTGTGCCGTCTTTGAAGAGACTGGAGACCTAGGGCAAGCAGACATAAATTATCACATGTTATTACAACTATTGTTTACAAAAATGCCTTTAATCCGTCTACAATTGCCTTATTACTTCAGCTCCAAGAATGTGTTTTACCAAACAAAGGCATCGTCTAGTTAAACCCGACCTGTTGAATGGGGGAGGTGAGCATATAATACTTCTGTGTATTTTTTGGATTAGATTGGCGCTACTCTGTTTTCAGACTTGATTATGCAGACTAGCATTAAGCATGATTAAGATTATTATGATTAAGCATGATTAGTCTGATTGAAGTATTCAGAAGGTATCTGGACTGACACAATGAGAGCTGTGGGCCAAGCTTACCAAATCCAAATAGAGTCTTAATCTTACTTTTATTATACTCAGGATCTATAGAGTGAGTTATTTCACTATGTGGACAAAAGGGCGGTCTATGTCAAATGTATAGGACAACACACCTGTTTGGTTAGGGGTATCACTAAGGTATGAGAGCCACAACTGCTGTTCTCAATTCATCTCACACAGGTATCTGGCCGTCAACAAGAACACTAGACTTCAAAAGTGGACTCAGGTGCAAGTCCCCCTCCCCCACAACCGCCCGTTAATTTTAACACTGTCAATAATTCCCCATGTTCCTGATGTTTGGACTTCCTCTGCGCTGACTCATGGGAACCACATGGCTGTGGTTTGTTACCAAATTCAGGCTTAATACATCGGTCAAAGAGGCGGTCGAAACCCCAACTTAAACTACGGTCTCCTCGCCATTGTTTGACAGAGCTCCAGATTTGAAAAAGCCAACGGCTCCAGTGAATCACTGTGTTTTCACTATCTCACAGAAGAAATCCATCTACAGTTTCCAAAGAGCTCCACTATGAAGTGCTACATGAAGTGTTTTATGATAACACTTCCATGGTAAGAGGTTTTTTTTAATGCCATTGAAGTCCACCCACTTACAAAGAAAACAAAAATCTTCGCAATTGCTGGAAGGGCGTATCAGATTTGACTTTTGACAAATATTAAGTAACCTTTTTGAGACCCATGAGAGGTGGCAGCTGGGTTAAGGGGGGAGGAGGGGTTGTGTGTTTTCTGTGAAACTCCATACGGCATTTAGTTGACTCCTCTGAGGCGGGTTGTGACTGCTCCAACTTGGATTTCTACTAGAGGCAACGATGTTTTCAAAATAGACGGATTATCTTTGGATTTGTCAGTCAGTCATTAAGTAGCAAAACGACCGTGACGGAATTTGCTCGCGGATCAGCTGAGAGGGACGGCGGACACTGTTAGCGTCGCAGCAATGATCTCACCCAGATATCAGTTTCATGTTTTTGAATGTGCTCATTTGGAAAAGTGAGGATGGAAGACACGGGTGTCAAGTCACTAAACCCTAAAACCAAGGAATACTTTAAACCGATTTATGCGGGGCTTCCAAATGAATCTCTGCCGATGTTTGACTATTACATGCTACATAATGACAATTTAGCAATTGTCTAACAGGCCAAAACGTTTTGTGTTGAGAGGAAATAAGTCCCGGCTTTTCTCTCTAATACACTTTCATATGATGTGTTGAAGGTTTTCTTCCCTGCATGAAGCTCAAGACAAAGTCAGAGTAGCCAGTCGAAAAACTTATCCTACATCACATTTCCTGTTCAAAAGGCTGAGCAGGCCTCGCTAGCAGCATTAATCGTGTTCTTAGTCAGGCATGCTAGCATGCTAACAGTGGCTAATTGGTGCTGAACACAAACACTTTCCCTCACCATATTAAGCACGGTAAGAACATAAGTGGTGATGTTCTCGTGACCGTGGTTTTCCATCATCTTCCTGTCCACCACCACCAGCGTCTCCACATTGAGCTTCTGATTGGCCTGGTTCTGCACCGCTCTTTTGTTCCTCAGGTTGATCTCGTACTCGTCCGGAAGGATGAAGGCATCTTCTTCCGGCGGTTTTGGCATGTCTGAATAAAACAGGATTTAAAATAATGGGGGTGAACCAAATCACAGTGTCACAGTTTTGAAAGAAAAACAATATTCTGCAACTAGAAAAACCGAGTGAAATGATGTGTATCACACTGTGGCAGCAGAGTCAACATGAATAGAATCACACTGTATAGTGACCAAGAGTGAAGGACAGGGGTGTATTACAAATATACACTCCTTCCTTCCCGCAGCTGATTATCCTTAACTTTTACTTTCTATTGTCACTACACACCAGTCACTGGTGTCACAGATAAACTGTAAAAAGTGATTATTATTAATACATTATTAATAGGAGCAGCTGGCCACTCAGAGGTTCTTATATACAACTGCTTTATGAATGCGTTTTGCAGTTATTACCTAGACAAATTAGACAAGTGTTTTTGAGATAAGATCAGCTGTTTTTTCCAAAAAGGTTTTTGACTCTCCTTGAAAGCTGAGTCCCCTTTGGAAACCCGTGTAACATCCATCCTTACGCCTCAACAGTACAAACAAGTCAAAGATAAGCAAAAACTAATGTAGCCAACGTTATCACCTAAAATCTTCTCCTCTACGTTTCCAAGTCATCAAAACCTTTCCAGCTTGGCTGCAATAAATTATAAAAGCCATAAGGTTTGCTTATATGGGCGGACAGCAGGTGGGCAACAAATGTGCCCACCTGCCTACCTTATGACACAGGTGTTCAATGTTATCATGCAATGAGAATGTAAATATCAGTGTGTTTTCCCAGGGGGGCAGACATTCCTGCAAGGTAATGGTGGTGGTACCAGTCCCATCGCTGCCTGCTTGCTTTCCAATGACCTCTGTGACACCAGCATGTTAACTGATCTGGTTGTAATTCCCTGAGAGCAAACATTTGTCGCAGAGTAAAGTGAATATAAAATATTTCCCTGGACCTTTCACGTCAGGTCACGTCACAAATGTCAACATAGACTGAGATAATATTCTTAAGAAGAAACTTTAGTCATCAAGTGAAAAACAAATCCAAACCTTCACAAAAGTGTGGGGTCCTTTTTCAATGAAAATAGATTTATAATATAGCTTCTTGTAGTCGGTAAAAACACATATATTGTTTGCTCTCGTTCACACAGGCAAGATGTTGCACAAATGTTGCATCTCAGTGGTATTTGAGAGTGCAGTGGATAATGACACTATGCTACACATGGATTAGAAGGAGAAATTGCCCTTACATACATTTCTTCCGTCTCCCGCAGAAGTGTTGCCTCTGCTTCTCTCCGTGTGTGCGGTCGCCGTCGAGCCGACGCCTGGTGCGACGATGACCGCGGCCATGACGCTCCGGCTGGTCACCGCGGCTGATGTCACCTTTTCGCTCTCCCTGAACGGCGGGGTGGGCGCGAGGGTCGGCCGCCGAGTTCGCCGATCTCTTGGCGACAAAGTGGCCGTGTGATTTGCGGGGACTTGAATCCGGGGATCTCTTCTGAAGCACCCGGGGGCCGTGACCTCTCCGCTCTGCGCGGGGCTCCCTGTCGCTCTTGTAGAGGATGTGTGGCTGGTGGTCGGAGGGTGCTGTGAAGTTCTCTCTCCGGGCCAGGCGATGGGACACGGGTCTCAGGAAATAGTCTGCATCCTGTGTTCTGATCAAACCTGACTAGAGGCAAAACAGAGAGTGCTGTTAGCTCCACTGTGCCGGTCTCTCTAGGATCCATTTAGCCCAAAATATGCTTTGGAGTTGGTGTGCTAAACAGCCGGTACGTTCTCTTCGCAAACTAACCCAACCGCCTGCAGTCACATTATTATGTATGAACAGAATACTGTCATCTTCAGCTCTTCACTCTTCACAGCTTTTCCAATCCGTCTGTCAGTAATTACTCATGTTTTTTCTCCTGGGTCACTGTGAAACTGCCCCCCCCCACAAATGTGAGGATGAAAGGTTTCTCTTTTCAAAACAATGTAAACGCTTGCCGTCCTCAAAGTTTAGGCGTTTCTTACTTAGTCTGCAGATACACTTTTGACTACGTAAGTATGCACGTATATTAGAAACCTAGCAGTAATATATAAGTATGAAAATGAAAAGCTTTTTTTGTTAAAGTTAGTTCTTAGATGTAATGAATACTTCTCGCACCTTGAAACGTATCTCACTGAGGGCCCCACCTTAAGTGCCAGCGCCTTATGCTTTTGATTCCAGGGGAAGTTATGGGAAAGCCTATTATAAATCTGTAAAGGTGCAGCACAGCTTCTCTTCAGTAGACCTTATTCTCTCTCTATCTCTGTCCGTCTCAGTCTTTTTAGGAGACAGATACTTTTCCGTGGAGATTTCTTGGTGTCTGCCTCAGTCTTTTCCAAACACGCAACACATCTGTGCGGACAGACAACTGGCACAGAGTGTTTGGACTGTAACTGTTCCTGGCAAACATAGCATTTTCCCTAAAATACGTTCAATTGACAAAAAACGAAATGTTCACTCAAGAGTCGAGTGTGAGGTCCTCGGCTGACAGGAACGGGCTGACAAAAGTGGCAGTTGTGAGGCTGTGTCTGGCCTGGAGTCAGTGTGTATCCATATGTGTGTGTGTGTGTGTGTGTGTGTGTGTGTGTGTGCCTGTATCAACAGAGCACAAAGAGGATGTGTGTGTATGTGGAACAAAATTTTTTGAGCGTGGGAGCTGGGAAGACAGGAGATTATCCATGTGCAGCTGAATTTCTGTCTGCAGATTTGTGCGTTCAAGCCTCATTTTAACTGTAGAATCAGTCAATCTTTTATTGGTGATGTGCTTAATGTTGCTACAATGATCTCCGCGTCTGATTTGCCCCTTTCTATCGTCACTCAGCACCCCGGCCTTTTGATTACACATCAGGACACCAGTGGAATGAAGACAAAGCTGCTGTGGAGTTAAAGGCTTTCATCATAGAGCGAAGCAAAAGAAAATGATCATGCATTAACGTAATAATATCATATAATTGCTTCGACAGTGAAAAAAATGCTCCTGGTCCCACTTTGATAATCTAAGGGCAAGAAGAGTATGTGTGCATCTGTTTGACTCGTGAAGTCCAAACCCAATTTATTCCAGTTGATCGTCAAGGTCAGGCTGCTATGAGAATCCCACCGTTAACTTTTGTGTCTTAACCACAAGTGGAGAGCAGTTGGTATTTATAGGTGTCTCGGCGTCTGATAATATGCCACCGCACAAAAACTGGTGTTTGACAGCCAAATGATAACCCCAAACAGCAAAGCAGAAATATATATGGAGACCTATTCACAGCCGGAAACACACTTTTTTCGGCCCAGTAATTATTGAGATGAATACAATCTTTAAGTCCAGTTAGAAAACAAAAAGACAAGTATTCAAGTCTCAGACAGCGTTGATTAGTGTGGACCTGAAGCAGCTCTCTGTGGAAAATAGGTGCCGTGTGACTAAGAAAAAGATTTCTGGCGACAATAAGGAGGAGAAGATAATCGAGTAAAAGAATGAAAGGTTGTTTTTGTCACGGGGGCTTATTTAAGGTCAACTCATTCCAATATCAGTAAAATGAAGCGAGAAATACAAAAAAAATCATATGAATTAAGGCCGGCGCATGCTTCTGCGTCTGCGTTGTTGCCTCAACGCACTCGTTTCAATTCATGGTTCTGCGTGTGTTGCAGAGCAATTCACCTCCAGAACAACAGGCGGAGTAACGTGTTTTTGTTGAATGACGACCTAGAGAGTCACGTCTATTTATTGATTTGTTTATTTATTTATCATAGACTTTATTGCCCCGTGCATCGCCACTGCTGCTTTTCATCACGGACACATTTGTCCCGTATTTTCTTCCACAACTTTGTGCACCTCTCGACCGGCGTTTGCGGCGATCTCCCTTCTTCTCCCAGAAGCAGAAGCATGCGCCGGCCTTTAAGAAGAACGATGTATTTACCTTTAAAGACACGTGCAGCGCAGTGTTACTTTTAGTAGGCTTATTTTCAAGCGTATTTCAAGTGAAATTTCCAAACATGGCTGTGCTTTTGCTGTTTGTATATACTATATCTGCATAGGGCACGTAACTATTCAGAGTATGAGAGTAAACTATCAAAGTAGAAACATGCACTGGGCGTGGTTTCAAAAAGTCTGAAACGTCAGCCAAAGTCTTTGGAATAATTTCCCTTCAAGTCAACAGGTATGATCATGAAATTTCAGCTGCCTGCAGTCAGACAACTGTCCATTCCCTACAACTCCTTTTTACACAAATTTTGGTCCATAATTAACAGTTTTGTCAAATTATGGGATTTCCTGCTTAGTGAGGTGAAACTGGTAACGCATAACAAGATGCACGTGTCTCCACACACCCTCATGTTTCCTCTCCTCTGCGTCTGCTGTCAAACTGACTGGATGGGATGTTTCCCCTAAAGTTAGATCATTGCCCCTAACCGTTTAACTAATTGTAGCTTTGCGCTTTTGTCCTGTGCTTCAGATATCCAATCCGAATGTTGCTATTGTATCATTTAACTTGGCCTGGTAGGTTCTGTGTTCTTCAAAAGAATAGAAATGTAACATATCTGGTGTGCAGAAGCAGCTTCATAGGCAGAAATTGGAGAGAACACCATATGTAATAGCATACCCTACATTAAGCAACATGCATCTTCTTTGTCTTCCTAAGCTTGAAAGCCGTTGTACCCAACAGATACTCTTTTAATGTTGTCGTTAGCCTGCAAACTCTTTAAACACAGACCAACATGGATCCGCTACTTCCTCAGAGTATGTGTGTCGATGGGCCTTTCCTAAATAGCCAAAGCCGTAGCCATCGGATTACACGCTCCATTCTACAAGGTGGAAATAGCAGTCATAAAACGCTGAAACACTACTTGGGAGGGCGTAAACAGCTGGACTCTTTGGAGTCAGACGCATCCAGACAAGCAGCCACAGGAAAAGGAGGGCTGGGTAGGAAAACGGAACTGCGGTGGGGGGGCAGGAGGGGGCACTCCGTTCAGCATTACAAGGTGCACCTGACGGTGAGCACCATGTAGTTCTCTCCTTCATTCCATCAACCTTTCCTCCAGTTACTTCACTTAATGGAGACCAAACACATGGTGGTATACTTTGTTCTTCAGCCCAAGCACACAAGAAATACAGATGATTCATTTACTACAACCCTTAGTTTTGTCTGTTGTGACCCAGGAATTTTAGCCAAAAAACAAATCCAAATGTATATTCCCAAGCGACCTTACATTTCTTTTTAACTTTTCTCTTCACTGCGTTTGGTGCCTGCTATCTGGTTCCATGATGGATACATTTCTAGCAGTTGATGGCAGCCTAAAACTTTGGCACAATGTTGACTGGGCTTATTGGAAAATTGGAAGTGATACTCTGACATATTACTGCAGCACTAGACACCATTTCATAATCAATTAGTGATCTCAATTCACAAAGTACCTCAGTCATCTGTTGACTAGATGCCCAGAACACATCAGACCAACTGGGTTTATATCAATTTGGGGGAAAAAAAACAGTTCCAAACTGAGTTAATCCCAATATCGGAGACATACGCATATGATTCAATGCCTAATCTACCTAGAATGAGCACATGTTAAACCCTAGAACCAATCTTTTGATAGATCTTATCCACATCTGGCTGGAAAATGGATTATAAAAAAGCAGCCAAGACCACACTGACTGCTTTTCAAAGACTCATCACATCAATAGACCATCCCTCTCACTGTATATTCTTGGAAATCCCAGAGGAGAAACGATTGCAAAACATTCTATTATTATGACTACTACTAGGCCCGAGGCAAGAAACACACCCGACCTTTTACAAGAGGAAAACACACGACCTCCAAGTGATTTGTAGTCAAGAGGACGCTTAACATTTCCCTTTAGGACAAAAGAAAGGTGGTGTGCTTTAGAAATCGGAGTAAAATGGGATTAAACAAACAGAAACTGATGCATGCACAGCATGAAGTACATTTAGATAATCAGAATATTTACAGAATCCCTGAAGGAAGCAGGTATTTCAATGGTATTTTGACTTCATGCATCAGCATGCAACACACTGACATAGACAATTCTAACACACTGATGTTTGAGAGGTGTGTTGCCAGTACATGCTAAACAGAAATAAATGGTAATGGTTGGTAATGTATTTGAGTCCCACCAAAGTATGAGGCACATTGTTGTGCTAAATGAGAAGTTGAAAGGATTCTGTAAATCAGCACACTTTCTTTTCTTGGGACTACAAATATCTGCAGTCGATAGATGTCGGAATATTTCAGTCTGGGCAACGCGTGTATGGCACATTACTCACCCCTCAACTCCCTCACCCCCATAAAAAGCCAGACTGAAGAGGATTATGCGGCAGCATAAAGTTGACACGGAGAGGGATGCAGCTTTATGATCTCCATCCTTCCACATGTTTGTCTCCAACCATTGGAAGGTGAACACAGTCGTGGTATTGGCCTGCCACTTTTCAATTCTATGCTCTTAAGTACAATATTTGTGTCGTTGAACTCTCTACAAAGCGGCGCTAACCACAGAATGGGCTGACAGAGAAAGTGAATAGGCAATTTATTCATAGGCTTTACAACCTAACAATCCTAAACACTTGAAAATGCCAGGAGGGAACCATGGCCCCATCTTGAAGGTATTTCTTATCCCTTTCTCTGTTTTTCTTAATCTATCTATCCCTGCCTCTGCTGGCAAGCGCAAGGAAATATACAGACAGCGTTTGTATGAGTCAAACACATACATATTAACAAAAACAAATGTAATTTAACAGCATCTTCTCAATATTGAAAGGATGAATTGTTTACAACAACCAACGTAATTAAGGTACTGCAGAGAATGTAAGTTTACAATATCTCCCTGAGTACTAGCTATCTTGACAGATGAAAAAGCAACCACAATATATTGTTTAAAGAGACCTATTACAACACAATCACACTCAGTAAGCAAACCGTGCTGCTTACATAAACACACCAACACATGTTAACAAAAATAAACAAGATGTTCCTGATGAATTTTGACACTAAACACCATACTTCATATCTTGTCCATATTTGGGATACTGGGATGATGATGATGATGATGATGATGATGATGATGATGAACAGACTGAGTCTGTTGTGATGTACACATTTTTGGTCTCGGTAATTAGTATTTCTCAAACAATGACAACAATGAGCTGACGTGGGACGCGGGTTGAAGCAGTGTCACGCTGCAGTTGGTGCGCTCACTGATACAGCTATTGATCTGAGTTCCGACGGTCAATATTTACCTGGCAAACAGAACCGACCTGGGCACGAAGTTTCCCACTAGCGTTCAGGACGCTTGGCGAATTTGTTTGAATTCGTTTTGACCAGTTGTCGTCAAATCATTTCAAACAGCTGGGGCAATAGTACACTAAAGTCAGGTAATAAAATTGTATTTTTCAATGCTTAGTGAGTTTAAGTACTTTACTTGATCAATGATGAACAATTAAATGAAAGATATTAATGTAAAAAGTCATAAAGTCATCAGTATTAGTAGTATTAGTCGTCATGATATGAATATGCCATTCTTTTAGAAATATTAACTGTCTTTGGCATCCTCGGGAGTGTAAATATCATGTGTTCTGAAATAGCTTTGCAATTCTGTATTTCACATTAGAAAATAATTCTCACTGATGCATTGACAAAGTCCGTCCTAACCAGCCTCAGTCGTGAGAACCACAATTACAGTCTGTGCAACGCTGGACCTTTTGGCTGAATCTTTTATTGGGAACCGGATCGGAGATGTGGGTGCATGCACACACACACACACACACACACACACACACACACACACAAACGTGGATGCACACACACAGAATAGACGAATCCCATGAGATATGCCATCCACAATTTGACCTTTCAGAGGGCAATTCTCAGGCACAGCAATGGACCTCTAAAGTTACAGTTTTTCTGCGGATACAAGGTCCTCCAAGTGGAAAGCTCGTCTGTCCAAAAACATTCGCTTGAACCTTCTCGAGACTTTTACAATCCTTCAATTGGAAGACAGCACTCACATTGAAGTGCAAAACAGTCACATAACAGGAGTTTGTCTTCTTGCTGCCCAGTTTCCAGTGATTGCTCGGTTATAAATTAACACATGTGTATGTACATCTAAGACTGTACGGATTACTTCATATTTACGAAGTACATTGTATTCTGGTCCAGGCTAGTGTGGCCTAAGTGGGCCGCAACAGCTAAACTTTGGCCCTACGTTATATAATTCTCACGAATAACGTTTCCTTTATGAAAGAGGAGAACCACCAAGGACTGCAAACAAGTCTGTGCACATTAGCATTTAACGTTTTAACACCATCAGCCAATACAAAAAACACATGTGCTTTTGTTCTGAACTGATCCTCTCAACACCAAAGTCTCTGCTGCAGTTTGGATACGGATATTACTAGCAAGTAAGCATGTTAACAAGTTGCACCCCAACAATCCTTGTGAGAAAAGCAAATACAGTGTCAGTTGCCTCCTTATGGTACAAGTGGTTATAGCTGCGAATTGTATTGCTTCCAGAGATGAGATCCAATAAGATACTGAGATGATCAAATGGTATAATATGCTAAATATGATGATGAACTACCACCCTAACTACCCATTGTCTAGGGAATGTTTTTGAGATCATCTTGGCTAATTGATTAAACATTTTGCGGTTTCGCTGACATTATTTTCCATTCATTAGTAATTCATCAGATAACTTTGGCAAAATTGCAATATAAACTGAATGAGCAAGGAGTAATTATACACGGAGACGGAAAGAAGAAACCTTCTTCCCTTCTGTACCAGTGGGGGTTTTAGGTCAATTTCAGACCGGACCAACAATGCACCGACTGCTGCGTGAAAGGATCACAGTAACGTAGTGAAAGGCCTGCGTGATGACTGTTTATGTGTTGTAAAAATGGCCAGTGCCCTTTAATGACACAAAGGGTTAATCTAGACAAACTGACTGGGGCTAACCAGATGTTTCTCCTCCATTTGTACTTTGTTCACTTCTCACTCTTTTCTATTAGATCCGTTTCTGGCGTCTGATGTATTGCACTACGTGTTATATAGCTTTTAGTTATTTACTGATTCAGCGTGACAAGAACACGAATGCTGTGTTTGTATTATCATCGGTCCCAGGGTGAGCTACATTTTTTACATTTGCCTCCGAGGCTGACTATTCTTCTAACACACTGGATGCAATTACAGTGCTCACTTGCTAATCAAATGCCATCAATCCAAATGCTGCCAAAAATAATACAAAATATAAAAAGAAAAACCTTTCAAATGAACCAACCCTGTTGCACACCAGCCCACATTAGACTCATCTACACCCCCCCCCTTTTCATCGAAATCATCCTGCAACTCAACTCATGCATGTTCAGACTCACCATCCCTGCGCATGTTGACAATGCCACCGAGGAGTTGACATCTGACCTCAGCGACCCCTGGTAAAAGCAGAGGTCGTCCTGATGGTAGGCCCTCAGGCTCTTTGTGCCGTTCTTTCCCAGGACCTGGATGGTGAAGCCAGGTGCAATCAGGCTCTCTGAGGCCTCCCTCAGCTCCATGTGGAAGTCCTGCCCTAAGCCGCTCAGTCGGAAGTGGATCGTTTTGCTGCCGGCGTCGTTTGTTGGTGAGCCGGCGGCATCTTGGGCCAACGATCTGCGTCGCCGTCTGCGCTGGTTGTGAGCGACTTCATATGAGATGTGTACGCCCCGGGGGTTGACCTCATAGGGAGATACAAGCTCATATTCTGGATGACAGATAAGAGCAGAGACAAAATTAAAGATTATTGGATGTTTCCAAAGTTTGTTCCAAGTGAAAAACCGAATTTAAATTCACAGACAAGAGAGAAATGCAACATTTCCTCTTTTGACACAGCTGTTAAAGATCAATAGAGATACCATGGATCAAACATTGGATAAGATTGCTGAGAAATGCTTTAAGTTAATGAACTACATGCGACGGCAAGAACCATATGGTCCATTTTGGTCAGTCCTTTTATTAACTTCATCGGTCAACACGGTGATAAACAGCACGCTGTGTCAGATGCTACCTTGGTTGCATCAGTGGTCTGAATAAAAACGACAACCTTTTCCATTTCTAAAGTTTCCTTGACCTGCCCCATATACTTTTGCTGCCAGGGTCAAGACAGAGTTACAAGAAAGGGAAGGGCTTTAGACAATTCCAACACAGTCCCATCAGCGAAGAGTGAATCATGTTTGACCTTGTGTTTTACTACAGTCTTTTACTACAGCTTGGGCTGAATAACTGCAGGTCATAAAGGGAGATGGTGGCAGGTCACAGGCTTGGCCCTCTCGACCACTTAAATGTCGAATGGCTTTGTGGCCACAGAAACAGGCTTTCCTCCAAGGGTCAAATCGAAAGTCTAGCTGATTCCTTCCGCTGCATCGAAATTGGTTTTCCAGGAGAAATCATGACAGCAGATGCCTGGGAACTTTAGGGTTTTGCAGACCATGCGTTTTGCATGCACAAAAAGGCAAGTGTGGTAATGTGTCCAGTATTTCTATGGGAGAAGGATACCTCTCACTTTATCAGCTTAAAGGGCAGAAAAAAAAAAGCAACCGTACGGGCTTATTTACAGTACAGTTGGACCTGCTTTTTGACAGAGTGGGTGTCCTCACTGGCAGTGAGCATGTCTGAGGTTTGAATCTGGTTATTTGGTGCATATTGAGGCACACTTAAAGCTCTTATCCCCGCGACATGACACATGCTTATTAGCGGATGCATTTATTTAAGGCACCTTGCAGTACTGTGTCTACATATGTTTCATATGTAAAGCCGACCATCAACCCGTAAAATGTTACATTGGAGACGTACCAAGAGAGTTACGGGACTGCAAAGAGCAAACACATACTTCAAGTCTCAAGTATTTTCTGTGGCGGCACCGAAGCACTTAGGCAAAACCAGAAAAGGGTGTTGTCAATCTTTGGCATTTTGTCCCCCTACCCCCCAACACACATTTAGCCGCCCTAAACCAAAAAAAAACAGCTGCAGTGACCCATGTCTGACAGTATACAAACACAGATACTGCGGGAACGGAGCATGCACACACACACACACACACACACACACACTCAAACACATGCACCTTGTCTGATGGACTGAGACAAGATCCTGTGGTGGCTATGTTGGTTTAGTGGCTTCTGAGTGCCATTAGTACTGATAGGAGGTCCAGCCAATGGGCGCTTTGACTTAAACTCAACAAAAGGTTGAACATGTGAGCTCTTTCCCAACCTGCTGTGACAAAGATCTGTGGATGTGGAAAACATGAATACTGAGCATTAGTTGTGCTCGCTGGAGAGGATCTGAAACAGAAGTAAGGGCTTTCCCTCAATTGCGTTTCATATCATCTCCTCGTGTGGCCAGTGAGACGAGTTCTGATGGGCATTTGTTTTACAAGTCGGCTTTTCATAAAAAAAACGAAAAACAAAGGATGTGAAGGAGGGTGCACAGCCAAAGCAGTTGCTGACACAGCACACCACATGGGGTTACACTCCCAGACAAAGAACAGATGAATGTCTTGCTTCGGCACCTCGTGCTAATTGCTGAATTGACTAAACAGCCGTAGCAGGCCTTCAATAAGGTTCTGCTGTGCAAGATCATTGTGCTATTAAGCAACTACAATCAAGTCACATAAAGACACTTTCCTATTTTGTTTTGTCCAATGGGCTTCACAATTCAATAGACCCGTTATAGTAAATACTGATATTTGCCGTGCCAAGTTTTTTAATTTATTCTTTTATTCTTTACATCGCACCCCGAGTGGAGCTCCACTGGTGCAGCAGAACGCCGATGGCTGCGTGTGAGGCTGCAGGTCGCCCCCCAGCGGTGGAGAGACGCAACAACAGCGCAGGTGAGCGCTGCCCGATGCTGCTGGCCGTTGGAGGGCGGTGGATGCGGTGGGTGACTTTACTTTTAACCCCATTGCAACGAAAAGACCAACCTCACCGAGCGGATCACAGTTCCCTCTCGCACACAAACACAAATGGTCGCAGAAGCACCGACGAAGTGTGCAAAAAGAGGGGGGGGGGGTTCGGCTCGGCGGACATACCTGTATGTTGCGGTAAATTGAGCGACCTGAGCAGGGCCGATGCTTCCTGGTGAGATCCCGCACCGTCGGCACCATTATTCCAAAGCACGCTCTGTAAGGAAGGACACGTACACATGACTCGTATCGAGCAAATAACCGTGGAGAAAAATAACTCGGCTCTCTGTCATTTAAAGCGGTGACAACTTTTACGAGCTCTGCATGCATACACGTGCGTGCGTGCAGCGGAGATAATAATACAACGGGCTTACTTGGCTCAGCGTGAAAAAGCAAAAGAGGTGAAAAACGAGCCGCGTCGAGGTTCCCCACTCTGCAGAAACGCGTCGGAAAGCCATCCCTGCAAACGCGGGTCACCTTGACGCAAAAAAAACACCTCCAGATGCTTAAAAGTTCCACCACTTGCAAGCAGCGGCAATGGGTTCAATGGATGAAATAAATAAGTCCAAATGCAGCCGAAGCAGCTCTGCAGAACTCGCGCTGAACGAGGCATCAATGCGCGTCAGGCGCAAACTTCTTCACACTTTTGCGCCACTTTGGTCTCCGCTCATTTTCTAAGCGCAGAATTCCGACGCGGCTAAAGTTTCCTCTCCCGGCAAGTCATTTTCTTTCGTTGCACTCACACGGTCCGACCAGTATCCGAAGTTTCCGTCTCCCCCTCTCTTTAACCCACGCGCTCTCTCTCCCGCTCTCTCTCTCCACCCAGTGACCCCCGCGGACCAGTTTGACTCCCAGTGAAATCATGTGATTGTCTTAAATAGGTTGCGTCCCGTCTTAGCAATAGACTTCTATGCAACTGCCCCCCCCCTCCCAAACACACACACACACACACATACACACCCCGGGAGCCTGTCGAAGGAGCACTGAAGGCTGCTGCTGTGTGTGTGTGTGTGCGTGTGTGTGTGTGTGTGTGTGTGTGTGTGTGTGTGTGTGTGTGTGTTTTGAGGAGGGGGAGAGGGGTGGTAATTACGGCCTGTAGCCAATCCTATTTGACACTTGTGCTGAGAGATGAGGTTTATGTCCATCTCTCAGGTTGCAGGTTTAAGATGTGTGTGAAAGGAAGAGAGTCCGCGTGTGATAAAAAAGCTTTACTAGCAGGCCAATGAATTAGCCTAATTACCCTGAGAGAAATAACAAGGGTAGATCCACCTTGGTTAGTTTTCAATGGATGTTGCATTTCAAAGTATCCACAGAAATGAAAAGATTTATTTGAATTCTGTAGTCTGGGATCGGTAACCCAAAAGTGATGTAGAGATTGCACCCAGAGGCAGGTAATCCGTCATTTGTGATGGATTACGGTCTGAGATTTAGCCTTTGACCCTGTTTAATCCGCTTGTCATTCTCCCATCTCTCCCGTTTCCCGCAGCTGCACTGATAGGCAGCGGGCCAACATTTCTGAACTCCCCACAATCGCTCATGGAAGTGCTCAGGAGTTGTGGGGGCCTACGGATTGGGAGAATATCCTGGATCAGAGTGAAAGGAGTCAGAAGTGATTGTAAGCAAGCTGATCTATTAAATCCCGCCTTGTTATGCTGTAGTCCGTCTTCCACAAGTGTTAGTGCACAATCCATTCGTAAAGGTTTAAGGTGATGTAAGGATCCTGGGACAGAGGTTGTTGGCTACAGGACAAATAGTTTGGGATGAATTGCATTGAATTTATTTCAACAGAGTTTAAACATGCAGATAGAACATTCCCATATTGAATAACGAATAAACATTTATTTTGTTTGGATTCAACGGCAACAATATGGCTCTCAGGCACAGGATCAGGTATCCTTAATAGTTAAAAGACACCCATTTAGTTTGAGATAAGAAAAGAAAACGTCACTATCATGTTTCAGTACTTGGAGAAAGAGTGATGAGAGAAGACCACTATGATAAATTACACTGAGTGAAAAAGTGGGACAGGAGTTTCTCCATGACACTCTGTCCTGAGGGTTTGTGCGAGGTGTTTGACTCATCTTCCTAATGCTTCGTGCCGTATCACATCGGTGATAGTGCGACCCATGAAGGATCTATACGTTGAAAGACAGAAATAACTGAGACTATGCTGCAGTATCAAACCCAAACCACCAACTTTCCCTAAATGCAGCAGTTCGCAAATGTAAACGTAGGAACATTATCATCCACAGAGTATAAAGTTCTAAGTCTATAAAGCTTCTCCATGTACGACACTGACTCACAGACTTCTGCCAATTCTGGATTTAATCTGTGATAAAATACCATCATGGAGACAATTCCAACCATATGTTTGGAGGCTTTAGAAAATCTTTACAGTGTCAGCTGCTGCTGAAACGATATCACCCCTCCCCTGCATTAATACACACACACACACACACACACACACACACACACACACACATGTGTGCACAGACTGCAATACAATACTCGCTGTGCACCTGAAAACATACTGCGCACATATTTTTGCGTGAGTCAGTTATTTTCATTTGTTCAGCGAGCGCACATGTACGTAGCTGAAAGGAGAGTTTTGAACTTTGGAACAGTCAGACAACCGGAGAGTGAGTTTTCATTTTGGGGTGTTTGCAGATACAGCAAGTTATAAACAAAGAAATAAAGAGAAGATGAGCCGTCTGCCACCACAGCTCGTTTCTGTCTCTCGTTCAGCCTATTCGCCATCATCTCATCATCATCTGCAGGTGTACACGGACACCTGTCTTCCATCTATTTCCACGCAAACCGAGGCATGTGGTCACACACATACTGAGCATCAGTTTGCATCAAGTCAATCTAGAAACATTACGGCTTCACTGTTCACTACAGGAAGGGTTTGAGCAGCATGCTGGTCTGAAATGGACCAGAGCGAGCGCTGAACTGGGGTCAGTTGGGCACATGGCGACAAACACCAGATAGGCTCAAGTTTAGCACGCTTAACATGGAGCAACGTATTTTGTCCTGCATGCCCACATAATGCAACGACGCTCAGCTAAAAAGGTCATGATGATCATTTTACCCGAACAATACTCAATTGGAATGCAGCAACTAAGGAAACAAACAACATAAATGTCAACACAAGTGGTGAATGTGCACATAACTCAGTGGCCCTTGTGCTTCTTCATTCGAATTGAACAAACATGTTTGTCAAGTGTATTAAGATGGAAAAAAACATTAAAATACAATATTTTCCCGACATGAATGTCAAATCAGAGTTACCAAATGCATCATAATGGCCAATTTGAAGATTCTGGCATATGATGCCTCCACTAAAACTGCTCCATTAGCATCAATGTGTGCACAGGTAATGGAGGAGTGATATGGTTTGGTAGAGGCTTGGACTGCAACAGCAGATGGAGCCCTGATTCAAGTCTCTATGTCAAGATAAATTGGATGCTGGCAGTAACTTCCAATTTATCATTCAAATTTCCTAAAATCTCAAAGTATTTCCTAACTCATGTTCTGTATAAGATGATTCAAATAAATTCAAATAAAATAAGTTGCACAGATACACATTTTGGGCATTTAATTTTTCCGCTTGATTCTTTAACTTATTTATTCCTTTAATTGTCCGATGTGCGTCTTAAGTTTTATTTCTGCTTTTGTCTTGTAGTTTTCACTCCATGGTATCATTTAATTAGCTGCCTTAAACTGTCATCAGGCCTACATGAGCATAAGAGTGTCCGGGATCATAGGCTTCTGGCAAGCATTCTTGAGTTTGTGTGCAAGCTCTTTTATGTGATTTATGTCCATAGGTGTATCTGTGCGTTGGCGCAAACTGTAGATGCATGTGAGCGCGTGCATGTGTGTTTTGCGATGTGCGCGCGTGTGTGAATAGTAAGCTGACGGCAGCTGTAAAATTCCTCTCAGAGCACCACAGAGGGGAGGCTGATGGGAGCTGACAGGGAGCAAGAGTGAAGGGAGGTGGGAGAAGAAGATGAAGGTGATTGCCGGGCAGGGGGAGACTGGGGTTTGCCAGCCAGTTTGATGATTGAAGGTTTAGTCCGGCTTTGCAGAAATGCTGTACTGCTGTCAAAGAATACTGATGCCCTGACGGTTGTAGCTTTGACCTTGTCGAGTGCAACGCGCACACCTTTGATGTATCAGCTCAGAGTAAAACAACTCTCTGGCTTTGGACAACACAGTACATATTCCCAGTTATCCTTTTGTCTATCTAAATCGATATTAAGAAAGACCTAAATTTATTCTATTTCAATGGCAACTTAAGCAAATTACTGCTGAACCACACTGCATTTGGGCCATTTCACAAAATAAAATAATTTATAAAGCCTTGGAATCATTTAATCCCATTTGTTAAAAAAAGTGAATGCAATAAAGTTTATTACAATTTTGGCACATTTCGACATCACATTTGCAGAGAAGATATGATTACTATGTGTGTAATCAGAGGTAGTACTAACAGGTTTTTACTGTATGGATGGTTCATGCAGAAGAGGCTTAAGTGGGGAAGAACTTTATTTATAATTTGGCCAACGAAGTGTCATACTGCATATCGCAGGCATTATACATGGAAAGAAGATTTTTTATCTGTATACATGAGAAATAGCAGGAAGAGGCATTTTTTAAAATTAGATATGCATTACATAAAACAATGACATAACTTGGCAGCATTTGTTTTCATTCTCACTAATAGTTTTCAATCTTAATATCATGAAGGTTCTATATCTCATTACACATACGATAGCAACTGCAATCAAGCAAATGCGTCATCTGCATTGCGTAAAGCATATGGTTTGTCTTCTGCAGTGTGACTGGGTCTTGACACGACGTCAGATGTGTGAAGAAACAAAAAACTAAATGGTAAACTATATGTGTGTCTGGCTGAAAAACAGGCGGCCACCCTGTCGGCCTCCTTTAAGCACAAAACATCTTACTGTTATATGAATGTTACCCTGGATGAGTTATTAATTTGGCCAATCGTATTTGTGGGTCAAAATAGCAATCACATAAACATGGTAGCTTGGTAGTTTCAATAATTTGGCACAAAGCAGTGGAGATTTTCACTTAGAATAAGTTACTGTACTGCTGGACCCCCCCTCCCTCGCACATAACTTCCACTGAACTAATGTATTGGACATGGCTGAGCGACTGAAGCATTATTCTTCATAATAACCACTGATTAGTGAAGTTATTGTGATGGCCGTGCTCTACATCAGTTGGCCCGGGAAGTGTTGCAGTGTGGGAGGTCTTTTCCTGACCCTGTGAGCAGTGAGTGATGGTTCACATTGGGACAAAATACTGCACGGAGCCGGCGTACTCCCGATCAATGGGATTCGTAGTGGTAATCATCAGGTTGACATATTGCCGTCCAAATAGCAGGTAAGGCTATTAATGCAGGTTCAATATTATTTATAGCAAAATGTTTAATTACAACACAAGCAAAGTTAAGGCTCTGAGTCACATGCTCTTCCTTGTAAGTAATTTAGAAAATGATGTTCTATTGATCTCTATTTTACAAGACAAACCAGTTAAATCCAGAATCCAGAACATTTTCTTTCCACAGATTCTTCAGAACGGCAATATTAGCAACCCGCTATGACAGCATCCCTCTCCCTCGGTTTGGGAGCCCGAGATGAAAATGAAGGGCTGAAGAATTGCGCTAATTATTGGTAGTCAGCTGTATGTGTTCGCTGGGGCAGAAAGAGCATCTCTGGAGGGGTGTAACCTAAAAACAAAGTGGCTAGTCTTATGACACTCTGCAGGGGTGAGAGCCTGCTAAAGTTCACCACCTCTGTATTGTGTAAGCAGTCCGGTTATAATAACTGCCTTCATCTTGGCAGGGAACAAGACTCGAAGGCCAATTTGAAAGGTTATTCAGATAGAGTGGGATGTAGCTGCAGCCGGTTCCGACCACAGCCATGAGTGCTACATTTGTAAAATGTGCAGTAAATGTGTTCACATCATCCTCTTTTAAAGTCTCGATCTACAGAAACTTTGCACGAGACACGTATAAACCTCGGATAATATGTGATGCCAGTTCGAGCAGCTCTGCCAGTCTCACCTCCTGTGTACAATAGCTCTATTTTACACTGCCAGACCCATTGGAAAGTGTTTACTCTCTCGGCACTCAAACATTTGCATGTCTGCAAACTGGTGGCAGGGTTTCACCCTGTGGGAACCGACGTCTGGCCGAGAGCCTCTGACCCACACAACCCACCAGTGTCCGTAGCGGGCTGTGGAACTGGACCTGCTGGCAGGACGACGAGGAAAAGAACAACAGTCCTCATTTAGCCGAAGGCTATGTGTGAACGTTCATTCTGCAAAATTCTTGTCGAGTCAAGTCCGTGTAACCGTGTCGGCATTGTAGATATTGCAAGGAAGTGTTTTGCAAGGGGTTTCCATACATAGAATGAGGAAACACATTTTGACCTTCGACCTCTCCCATTTATGTCATTCCTGAATGGACAATCTTATGTGTCAATCTCTAATCTCAAGTATTAAACAACCATCAGATAAACACCTTTGCACGTTCTTGATGGAGTCTCTTTCTAGGCTGGTTCACAGTTAATCTACGTCCCAAAGAAACTGTGCAGGAATAGTTGCAACTGTACCGAGTAGATGGGTTTATATAGTGACCACCTCTACAACCCCTGCAGCTGGACCCCTGGAGTTTGTAGCTATCGACGTGGGGCAGTCAGAGTATGAACAAGGTTAAGGTTTAACAATGTGAACTGAATTAGTTAATTAGCAATTGTTTAATAGAAACACCAACTTAACTTTATTTAGTGCAACTGAACTCGAAAGTATGAGATGTGATGTGTCTTGAAATTGATGAGTAAATCAGAATTCGGTTAATAATTGTACTTCATAGAATACATGTGTGCCATGAATTCTAACTAATGAGCTGCACTACAGCACTTTTCAAAGCTGCACCAAGTGAATTTGTTCATGCATGTGGATTAAAATATCTTTTGCCTCTTTAGAATTCGGACAAAATGTAATTCCCCCCGGTCACCAAACCAACAACCAGCCTCACTTCCCAGGATAATCAAAGTATGGAAATCGCGCAGTGAGACCACCCACGGATACACACACAAACACACACACACGCACACACACACAAACACACACACACACACACACACACACACACACAGGCACTGCATGGTGCGGGTTGCGGACTAAAAGTTCCATTTTTCTCCTGCGAGATTAGCAAGAGACGACAGATTAAACACATCTGAGTAATGATGAAGAACATGGCAGTTGTCCCACCTCTTCACATTCACACACGCGTACGGATGCGTTTCCAGGTGCCACAATGGCCTAATTGACGTTGACTATATCCTCCACTGAGGAGCCATGCCCGTATATTTTTGGATCCCTTCAACGTAGAATTTCAGCCATGGCCGAAGGGAATGTTTTGTGCTGTTGCAGAAACCCTCCACCTTCCTCTATGAAGGGCCTGCTTTGTTCTTTTAGTAATGCTTAATTTCTTCAGTGCAGAGAAGCTGAACAGCATTATAGTAATGGGCATTCGAGCTAAGGTTTACTAACAGCAATGAATTAGTCTCCATGAATGAGCATGTAAGAGATAGAGCGGGTGATGTATCAGGCCACTTAGGAGGGAGGATCTGTCGGATTTTAGAGAGGTCAAAACAAATAAACCATCAAGAGAGGTAATTCCCTGCTACTGTGCAGCTGATGAGAGTGATACATTTATTGTGATTCATAGTTAATCAGTATCCTCAGGGCTCAAGCAGTTATATTTGAAGTATAAATCTGTAGCGTAAGTAAAGTATGTGCCAAGCCAATTTAACATAATTTTAAATGGCAACAGTTTGTACATTTGACTCAAAAATACAAACAGCTTAATTAAAAGAAACGACGTATACGCTTCCGCTGCTCTGAAAAAAAAAGTTTGTTTGGGTGCCAAAGTGTATCGGTCGGTGGAGAGTTTTTTTGCTAACCATATTTTATGAGTGACAGATGTCCTCACATACTTTAGGTTTTACAAGCTTATGGTTAGAAGGTCACACGTTTGATACTCAAATTGGCAGAATAAGTCTGGGAGAGAAAAGTGAAAGAGCAGCACTGCGTTGTCCGTGACCAAAAGGCACTTTATCCTCACCTGCTGAACTGTGGAGCTTCCAGATGTGAACGTGTGTAAAAGAGTGCATGCCCTGTAAAATATATGTGTGTGCACAGAGCCATCATTTAATAACAGGAGAGGAAAGAGGGATTCGATTGGACACATTTTCGTCACAAGGGCTCATTCAGCCTCTAATGCAACCTTGCGTCACTTAACACGTATGCACTCACAGATAGAGAAACAACAACAACAACAACAACAACAACAACAACAACCATACATGCAACCAGAGAGTGCGAAGGGTCATCACTTCATCATCATTATGATCATCATTATGATCATTATGAGTCTCCATCAAAGACAGAGTAGGTGTCCATCTGTAGCAGGGGCTGGGCGTTTATTTTGGTTGTGAGGTTCAAAGGTTCTGAGATTCAAGTCGACAGAAGCTGTCACGGCTGCTCGAGTCGCAGTGTCATTGAACCAGAAAATATTAGTTTGGAAGCATCAAACACAGAGAACGTGTGGAAACTATGGTGGTAGAATGAAAGCAGCCACCTGGTCTTCAGATTAAGGTTTGGGGTAGTTTTCTCAATGTATTATTACACCTTTTTAGCGAATTCTAAATTCAAAAATTTACTTGTAATTGACAGTCTCAGAGACACATTTCCACAAACTACGGAAATCCATCTTTTGAATTGATTCACAAGCCGTTGATTTATTTAGCATAACGATGGAAAATAAAACCATCAACCATAATGTCTGCGTGGACACATTTCTGCTGTCACTATTATGCCCTCTGACCCCATTGTGCAGAGTTTACATATCCATGTCTCCACCAGTAAAAACCACATTCCAACCTTTATTTTCATCAGAGATAAAATATGACACAGAGATCTGATGCTGACAAGCGAGACAGATCTGACTTTCAGAGACAACCTCTCTTTTGAAAGGCTGACAAAAAATATATATAACCATTATTAACATTATCATTCACAGATGTCAAATAATTTATTGCATCAACGTTTGATCTTGCCCACCTTGAACGAGCCCTCCCTAAATATTCAATACATAAATATATTAAATCCCAATCATTGTTCGTATTCAGTTGAACTGTAATTGGGAACTTTTACACACATTGACATGCATTCTGGAATAAATGCGCGGTGCACTGCTTTGCTGTGGATTAGGAAAGCCTGTGTAAGTAGAAGTGCTGGAGGCATCTCGATACTATCGCTCATTAGCCGCAAAGTCGACTGCTGTCCATCCCTAAGCTAAAAAATAGCATGTCCTCGCAATCTGAGTCAGACACAAGTTCTTTTAAATTTAGTCAGTTATTGTATTGTTTCACCATGAACAAGATCCATGTGGCAAAACAAATATTTCATGTAAGATGTTAATTGGTTGTATTTCAATCAGGAGACTTAATTTAACAATTTATTAAACATTCATATATACAACTTGTGCAGGGTCTTTGGAGATTGGACTCCCATCCCGCCGAAGGATAATCCTGGGGTAGTGAGTCACATTAAGCCGGGTCACGTTCACCTAGGAATGAGAAAGGTCATGTTTGACCAGGAGATTGAGCCACAGACAGTCAGACTGGCTGAATGAGAACAGGTTCACGTGAGGCCAGAGAACAGAGACAATAGAATGCGAGACGTAACTTTAGACCGGCAACTGGAGAAGGGGTCATCTTAGAAAAACGAGTCAAACAGACTGGAGTGCAATGCCATTACACCATGATGAGAGAAGATCCACTTGAACAATAGGACGCTAGTAGCTTTAATGATGCAAAGAACCTCTTGAGTGAAATGAGATACTGTTATGCAATGCATTAGACAAATTGAATGTCAATGATGGTAGATACTACGCGAAGATGATACCAGTTATATGCATGACTTAGACATTATTTACCGAGGTTGATTTATCGTACTTAAACTAGGGGGAATCTATGAGGTGAAGACCAATTAGTTGCAAGGAGAGGAGATGCCTTTGTTTGTAGCTGAATTAGCAGCCACCAAAAGAATAGACTGATTAATGTTCAAGCGATAACTTAGAAAAAAAATGATTTCACTATAAAGAAGTTCATCTCAAACGATGGCAAGATGGGAAGATGGGAAGATAATCAGGGAAAAGAAGAATAAGTGGAGCAAGTAGTAGGATTTCAAAGGAGGAAAGTAATCCTAGATTTTAAATGCCCAAATGAGTCTGTTGCCAGATGGCTCGAACTAAAGGACAAATGGGAAACATGCGTAAACGTCTTTAGAAGACAGATTGTGCATTTTAAGAAGAAGATTTTATTGGGAGTTTTAATCAGGTCTGCACCATAGTGCAATCGTCTACAGACATGCCCAAAGTCTGAGCCTGAATGGAGCCATTTATGCTCTATGTCAGGGGTCACCGACAGGTAAGACTCAGTTGTATCAGGATCCTGGACCTACACGTTCTCCCCTCCCCTAATTGTTAAAAAATCAGACCGCTTCCATTTTAACTGGTGCACCTTTTCTAACTTTATTGGCCCTACTTCAGGTGTTCAGGAAACACGGCAACCTTTACATGCGTTGTCTCACATCGTCTCACATGAAGCTACTTGCTGCTGCATGCTGACGAGAGATGGGGAGGGAGACACCACAGGACAAAATATGCAGAAGATATTACACATGGCGTCTCAGAAAGAGGAATCTGCACATCTTAAAATAGCCTTTAACAAGTGATGGACATATAGGGTTCACTGCTTGGCCCTGTTGTTTAAACTGGTTTAATTTGTCCAAAGACACATGACATGGCGTCAGAGCCCAATATGATCAGCATCCTGGCACAATAAATCACTGGCCAAATGAGCTGAAACAAGTGGCTTCAATAGCCACAGATAAAGTCACATTTCTCTTTCTCAAAGATAATATACAATTTCTATGAATGCACAAAATGAATTTAAAACTGTAGCTGTGTAAATTAGTAATTTAATTTCCTAAAATAGGTTGAATTTATTTAGAGATGCAAGAAATACTGGGTTGAAAATTGACAATAGCGCTGAAACCGCTGTTAGGCCACTTCGATATACATGGGACTAAATCATTGTGCCAGCTAGATATTATTGGGTGCGAAGCCAACTGGGACTTAAACTCCCAGCTCCATGCGATGGATTCCAGGTGACCCGCCGGTAACAAAAGATGCAGACAGCATGGACGGAGAGTGGATGCAGTGGATGCAGCGGCCCGGTGACCGCAGGGTGAACCGCGCGGGAGCGCGCCGCCGCGGGGGCGCGGGCGCGTGCTACTGCGGGCCGGCGGGCTGGATGCCGGCTGCGGGTGTACATCGATATACAGCCATGACTTGCTTCTTCTTCCCAAACACAACATAAGTATGGATCCAAGAGTCTCCCTCTAATCCACAACTAGATGTTTAGAAGGTTAAGGGACCAATGCCGGTTGGCATCGCATCTAATGCGCGCTGAAAAGAACTCCCGGAAGCAGAGAGGAGAGCACGTTTTCCAAAGTTCGATGCGATTGGCTCACGTTGAATGTGCCAGCGTGTGATTGGCTAAATTCAACGTGCCCGCTGATAAACAGAGAGAACCTGAGGAATTAACAGGATCGCCCGTCTTTGTCTTCCTAACTGAATTCCGGTTTAAATTAATATAATTCAACTATAATCAACAAATAGACTGTAGTACAGATACAGTTATGGAATCTTAACTGGTTAAACCGGCATCTTCTAGACTTTTAAATTCATTCAACCAAAGAGAAAATCAGTGGTAGACTGTTTTATGCACCTTCTTGTGCAGGATTTCTCCAATACCTCCTCCAGGAAGTAACGTTTTTTTTTAGTTAAAAATACCACATGTCAAACAATTAGTGTCAACGTGTACCTCAGAGGTTTGATCAATCAAAGGGGCCCATTCAGGCAGCCGAGCAAGGGGCAGTTTGGTTCTGAATTAGAATTGGAATAAGAACCAGAATTTTCACTTTGCAGTGAATGCCCCAGGTGATGAGCGCTTTGACAATGAGTAGACTCACACACCTGTTGCTTACTTAAGAAAAGGTAACCTGATTTTATTCCAGCCATTGTGTGTAATTTAACTTTTTAAAAGTGACATTTGCAACATTTTCAAAGTTCCCTGTTTTAGCTAAACATCACGTTGCTGCTCACGCAGAGGGACGTGATGGAGAACAGACATCTCCATGAACATCTGTATGGACTTTTTCAACCAACAACAAACGGTAAGCACTTTTCAGTTTATTCTCTGTAGTTTGTTTGGTGTTTTATTGTTTGGCCACATGTGATGTTCTCATGTTGGGTCTGAAGAATTTCTTCCTAAAGTTTTTTTCTGAAATAAGTGTTTACTGCCTTGCCATTAAAAATGCCATAACTTAAAGTTAGTCAGGGCTGCTAACGTTACAAATTGCACCTTGAACTTGGATCATCTTGATCGTATACAGCTACATGCAGATAATTAAGGCACGGTATAGCAAGAGGAAGCTTGTTAGCGTGCATATTTTTAAAAATGTAACCAGATGAAGTACAACACCTGGTATTTTTGGCATACTGATTTTGACGTACAATGTATTGGGACATACTAAACCTTTTTCTGGTATACTAGATAGCATAGCGGTGTGGAGAGTTGACTGTGTCTTTGCTACATTCGGGGATCTATGTTTTCTATTTTTGTTCTATTTGATACATTTCCAGCTGTTAATGTTCGTCTCTTTAATTTACACAAGTAAATTATAAAAATTTGACCTGTTTGTTTTTTACAGGTAGACCTACAAAAAGTAAGTGTCATTTTACCAAAGTGCGTGTAATGATTCTATCATGGCCGCCGTGCCACAACTATCTCTACTCATCTGTCCCTTATGAGCACATGCATCCCTCATCTTTAACTGTTACTGGTGAAGGATACATCTCATCTTTCAGTCTACTTCTCTGCCGTTTTAGTTTGAGATGGATTCCCTTTGTATCTACTCTTAATCCCTGCTGTTCTTTTCTATGCCTACCTGTCTTATCGCGTCAACTGAGCCATGATGCTTTATCTCCACCAATCTCTCTTTCTATGCATCTCTACGTCATCGCGTTTTGAGAAACAAACCCTCTATTGTTCAGTAAAAAGGGCCAATGCACCTGTATTAGTTGCAAGAGCTGTCAGAATATTGGGGTTGCCACATATTCGGCACTTCAAGCGGTTGGTTGCGTTTCCTCGTCCAAGATGCTCGGCAGTGATGAGGAGGTGTACTGCTGCTTCTCCAGCTACCAGTCGGCTCTCTGTAGAGAGGACTATGCTGGACCTTTGGTCTCGAACCAGCCAACCACATGTCCCTACAGACCCAGCCGGCACCGCCATCTGCAAACAGTAAGTGTCATTTATATTTTCTCTCCTGTATCTGTATTGTGTTTTCTGACTGGCCGCCGTGCTAACGCATCTATCCCTTTGATTTCCTGTCGAGGTGGCATTCCATGACTGTGTATCTATTTATCCGTCTTCCATTGATCATCACTTCATCTACCGTACATCTCTACATACAGTTTAATCTCTTTTGCCCTTCACTCTCTATCAATCTATCATGGCCGCCGTGTCATGAAGATCATTTCTCTGTTTGAATGTTGTCGGGTTAGATGAATATGGGTGCATTGCGTTTATGTTTATTACATTGGGGGAATTACATTTTTTTTAGCTCTATTCTTATTATTCATTCCACATGTATCACACAGCTGTGCAGAGAAACCAGAGAGGGGTTTACACATATTCGTTCATTTTTGACTCACCCAAGTGCTGCTGGGAGGTATATTGGTATACCTTTTATTTTCTGTAGTTCTTCTTTGTGTTTTTAAATGGCTGCTCTGCCTTTTATCTATTTAATTATTTACCTTGGCCGCCGTGCCGATCCCTTCTCTCTTAATCCAATGTTTATTCTCTAATTCTATCCATCTTGGCCGTTGTGTAACGACATGTTTTATCCATCATCTGCTTAGAAGCACAGTTTTGATCATTATTGGTGCATTACGTTCTGCAAGCATTGCCAACAGTGAGATGGTTCATTCATTTCAAGGATTTATTGCTTCCTTTTAAATCACTTGCAATTTGTTTGGGAAGATACAAGCGCAGTAAGCAGGAGACGGAAAGAGATCATGCGACTCTTGCACTGACTTCCGGAAAGTCAAACATGACTAACATTGATTTGAAACATAACAACCACAAACTTACACTCCGAACAAGCCCGTCTGTGGTATTAAAGCACAGCATTCAAGCAGTTGTCACTCCGCCCGTATAGCCGAGACAACCACAAACCCATTACGTGAAAAGGGGCCGACCGTTCGTCTCTTGGCATGAAGAGTCTTTCACTGCAGATCCACATTAAGGAAGCTCACAGATTCAGCAATGTGGGCACTGGGGGAAAATAAAACCTTTTTAACAGTGGTGGGAAAGAAGTCACCGTGGATGAATCTGTCCCGTGTCCCGCGTCCCGCTCTGTAAGAAGTGACAGTGATGCTGCAAGGCCTCACTGCATTGTAGAATCTATGGGAAGAGTTGCATGTTTAACTGAAAAGCTCCTCGACCAACGTTCAGGAATAGTGATGCCTGTCGTCATGATCAAAGAGACTGCTTTCTTTTTTCCTAAATGACTTGAGACTCTGTGTGTCATCTCAATGGTTACAGTCACAGAGACCTTGTAAGCAATGACAATGGAGCCAACTGTTTTGTTGCTTCCAACGGTCTGTGAAACCGGATGTTGCACTTCAATAGGAAAACTCCCTCTGCATATGTCCGCTCGTGCTGTCACACATTTGTGATGTGCTCCCACTGTAGCACTTTCTGCTCTTGTAAGTCGTGTTCGTGTGTGTGTGTGTCTGTGTGTGTGTGTGTTTCAAAGGGCGCCTGTGGCCACTGCTCTCCTTTATCCGCAAGCAACTGGTTATCACTAAGCCCTCTCACTGGGAACGCTCTCTCTGGTAGCAGCTGGCCTCACTACGTTGCAGCAGAGGCACGTTAGCGCTTGTCCTGTCTAATTTGGACTCCGATAGTAGTTCATCGTGAGCCTGCAACTATGCAGACTGTAGACCAGGCGAACGGCAAATAAATGAATGTCAACAAAGACGCCATCTAGTCGCTTCTGGAGATGCTGTACTTGTCTGACAGATCCAAACTATGTACGATTGGGTCGTACTGTTTTTGTTTAATTATGCCGCTGCTATGTTGTGACATGGATGAAGGAATTTCCTTGAGGGCTGAGGCTTGACATTGATTAACGGATTCATGCTCCGCACAGCCGTACATAGAACAGGTAGCTGGAATCATTTTACGAGCCGCTTGCTTTATTCTCCAAATAACTACTCTGGGTTTATATACAAACAGCAGCAAACCGTAACACTTGCTATGTGATATTAAACATACTAATAATATTTTTTTTGAACCAGGGACCACAAAGGCCACCGGGGATCACTTTACTTATTATGACTGTGATTTGTGATAGTTTACAGAGTAAAGCTGTGATCTTAGATCATAAGATAATGAGCCACATTCAACAATCTCCTTCTGTCCTGTTGTTGAATCTATTTGTTTATTCTATTATCTATTATGACAACACACATTTTTTTCTTCCATCAATTCCTCAATGTTTTTATTTGAAAAATGTTTCAGTTTTTTTTTTTTCTTGAAGTAGTCATTCCAAAATGTAGTATAAAGGAAAAACCTTTCCTTCCATCCTGGATTCTAAATTGTAGATTTGATACGGAGATCAGTTCAAGTGATGTTCTGAGGAAGGAATTGGCATTCATGTGGTGTATTACACACTTGAATTAACGACGGATATGTTCATTTTTCTCACCAGTCGTGTTTAGCAAGTGTCTGAATTCCCCCATTACGAGTTTGTAGCCGTGATAGCGCTACCACCGGTGGGTTCTTGTAAGACGCACGACACAGGATGAGGGTAACCAGACTTTTATTGTTCAAAAGGGAAGACAGTGAGCAGGAATGAGTTTGCACTATGCGGGTGGTCGGTTTCGCCTTGTCCGGCTCCGCTCAGCTCTTGTGCTCTGCTCGCAGGCTCCAGCTCTCTTCTCCCGACCTGGATCCTGCTCACTGTTTAAGTAGGAGAGAATCAGTGCAGATTAATTACACCTGGTTACTCCTCATCTACCAGCACCGTCCCCTGAACCACTCCCCCGCTCTCCCCCCTGCAGCTGAGCTAACCACGCCCCTCCACCACATACCCCCACCGCCCGACTTAGGCCGGGGAGCCATCCGGCCGAACCGACTCCCCCCCCCCTCCCTCCTGAGGGCGGGAAAGGAAGTCCGCCACGACCATCTGCGCCCCCGGCCTATGGATCACCTTGAAGTTAAAAGGCTGTAGAGCCAGATACCACCGAGTGATCCGGGCGTTGGCATCCTTCATGCGGTGGAGCCACTGCAGCGGGGCGTGGTCCGAACAGAGAGTGAACTGGCGTCCCAGGAGGTAGTACCGCAGGGAGTCGACCGCCCACCGGATGGCCAGGCACTCTTTTTCCACCGTACTGTACCTGGCCTCTCTTTCCGACAGCTTCCGGCTGATGTAGAGGACCGGGCGGTCCACCCCCTGCACCTGCTGGGACAAAACGGCCCCCAGCCCTCTGTTCGACGCATCAGTCTGCAAGACAAAAGGGAGAGAGAAATCAGGTGTATGGAGCAATGGTTCCCCACAGAGGGCTCGTTTCACCCCCTCAACCGCCCACTGGCACCGCTCCGTCCACTGGACCGGATCTGAGGCACCTTTCCGGGTCAGGTCAGTTAAGGGGCTGGTCAGCTCCGCAAAGCCCGGGATGAACCTCCTGTAGTAACCTGCCAGCCCCAAAAACCGCCTCACCTCTTTTTTCGTCTTGGGCCGCGGGCAGGCTGCAATGGCTGCGGTCTTGTCCACCTGCGGGCGCACCCGCCCGCCGCCCAAGTGGTACCCCAGATACCGTACCTCCCTCCGTCCAACTGCACACTTCCCCGGGTTGGCGGTGAGCCCGGCCTGCCTCAGGGACTCCAGCACCGCGCCCACCCGCCGCACATGCTCCGCCCACGTGGTGCTGTGGATGATGACGTCATCCAGGTAGGCGGCCGCATACGCAGCGTGCGGACGCAGCACCCGGTCCATGAGGCGCTGGAAGGTGGCCGGGGCGCCGAACAGCCCGAAGGGAAGCGTGGTGAATTGGTACAACCCAAACGGAGTGGAGAACGCCGACTTCTGCCTGGACTCTGGTGACAAGGGAATCTGCCAGTAGCCCTTGGTCAAATCCAGTGTCGTAAAAAACTGCGCGGTGCCCAATCGGTCCAGGAGTTCGTCGACCCGGGGCATCGGGTAAGCGTCAAACCGTGAGACCGCATTCACCTTGCGATAATCCACACAGAACCTTATTGAGCCATCCTTCTTGGTGACAAGAACGATGGGGCTGCACCAGGCGCTGTTGGACTCTTCTATTACCCCCATCTCCAGCATAGCGGCCAATTCTCGCTGAACCATTTTCTTCTTGTGTTCAGGAAGCCTGTAGGGCCGCGTCCGCACCGTCACGCCCGGGGACGTCTCAATGTGATGCACTATGAGGTCCGTGCGACCTGGCCGGGAGGAGAACACATCATTAAATTGATCTTGCAACCGGGCTATGTCCGCTTGCTGGGCTGCAGAGAGACGGGCGTCAGACGGGAGCCGGGTGGGATCGGTGGACTTTGGGACTTCTGGGCCCAGCTCCTCGCTCTCTGCTACTGCAGACACCAGGGACACGGACTCCGTCTCTCTCCATGCTTTAAGGAGGTTGAGGTGGTAGACCTGCGTGGCTCCCCCTCTGTCAGATCGCACCACCTCGTAGTCGACGTCCCCTACCCGCCGTGTGACCACAAAGGGCCCTTGCCACTTGGCGAGTAGTTTTGAGCTGGAAGAAGGAAGTAATACAAGCACTTTCTCTCCCGGTGTGAATTGTCTCAGCCTGGCCCCTCTGTTGTACAGCCGCTGTTGACGTTCCTGGGCCTGGAGCAAATTCTCACGTGACAACTCACCCAGTGTGTGGAGTTTGGCTCGCAGGTCCAGGACGTACTGAATCTCGTTCTTACCGGGGCTCGGACCCTCCTCCCAGTGTTCCTTAAGCAGGTCGAGCACCCCCCGTGGTCTTCTGCCGAACAGCAGCTCGAAGGGAGAAAATCCCGTGGAGGCCTGGGGGACCTCCCGTACTGCAAACAACAGAGGGTCAAGCCATTTATCCCAATTACGTTCATCGTCGTGAATAAACTTACGAATCATGGATTTCAGTGTCTTGTTCAGCCGTTCCACCAGGCCGTCAGTCTGGGGATGGTATACACTGGTCCGAACGGACTTAACCCCCAACAATTCGTACAGTTCTCGTAGTGTGCGTGACATGAACGAGGTGCCCTGGTCAGTCAGAATCTCTTTCGGGATTCCGACTCGGGAGATGACCTGAAACAGCGCCTGCGCAACACTCTTGGCGGAGATGCTGCGCAACGGCACTGCCTCGGGATATCGAGTTGCGTAATCCACCAGCACTAACACAAAGCGATACCCCCGTGCACTCCGGTGAAATGGCCCGATGAGGTCCATACCTAAGCGTTCGAACGGCAGCTCCATTAACGGCAGCGGACGCAACGGCGCTTTCGGGATGGCCGGCTGGTTCACCAGCTGGCACTGTGGGCAGGATGCACACCAGCGGCGCACATCCGCCCAGATGCCTGGCCAGTAAAATCGGGCTACTATCCGATCCAGAGTTTTGTCGCTACCCAGGTGGCCCGCCATCGGGTTATAGTGAGCCGCCTGGAAAACTGTTTCCCGGCGGCTTTTTGGTACCAACAACTGCGTAATTTCCTGCCCTGTCTGAGTGTCGCGACTCACTCTGTATAGCCTGTCCCTAATCAGTGAAAAGTGCGGGTATGATAATACGGCGTCGGGGCGCACCACTTGACCATCAATTTGCATCACTTGGTCGAAGGCAAAGCGTAGAGTGTCATCACGAGACTGCTCCAGTGGAAAATCTTCCATGGAGCGTAGCTCTGGCGTCGGCGGCGTCCCCATAGGAGGCCCCGCCGATTCCCCCTCCCCGTCTGCAGCGTCGGACAACCTCGCGTCACCGCCGAGCGCCGCACACACCCCGCATGTCCCTACCGGTCGCGAACGCACCCCCGCGCACTGCCCCGCTAACCTATGAAACCCCGACCAGTCTGTCCCCAAAATCAGAGGGTGCGTCAGGCGGGAGCTAACCGCGACCCTTACTTTATGCTTTTTACCCCCAAACCTAATCTCTATCGGCACCACTGGGTAGTCGTGAATATCCCCATGCACACACTTTATACTCACCCGGGATGCCTCCACCAATGCCCCGGGTCGAACCAGACTCTGGTGGATCATAGACTGCGTGCAGCCAGAGTCCACCATCGCCTGATGTATACCCCCCTGGATCCTTACCGGAACGCTGTACGTCGCTCCCAGACCGGGGGAGGGTGCTGGAGGCCCGGCAACCCGCACCGTTTGGCCCACCTCCATTAGCGGGCACTCCCGCCGGTAGTGTCCGGGCTGCCCGCACCTCCAACACTCCTGCCCTGGCGGTTGAGGAGCCCTCTGTAGGTCAGGGAGGGTGCCGGCCAGGCCGGGTGGATCAGTACCCCGTTGAGGGGCTAGGGCGTGCGGGGACGGAGGGGGCCGAGTCGCAACAGGCCGCGGGGAACTCCGTCGTGGCGCGGGAACGGGCTGCGTTGATGCGGTCGGCCGACCGCCCTCCCCACGGCCCCCGGGGTGCACCGCCAGGTGGTCCTCGGCGAGGGTCACGGCGGCTTCCAGCGTCGCCGGCCGGTGGTAGCGGACCCAGGCCGCAGTCCGCGGCGGAAGACCCTCCAGGAACTGCTCCATCACCACCTTCTCCACCACCGCCGGCGCCCCTCCCGCGCCCTCCGGCTGCAGCCACCTGTTGGCCGCGTCTGTGAGTCGCTGGGCAAATGGGAACGGGCGGTCCCCCGGCCCCAGCCTCGCCTCTCGGAACCGCCTCCTATGGTCCTCGGGGGAGAGCCCCAGTCGATCCATGATGGCCTTCTTCACGCTGGCGTAGACGTGCCTGGGACCGGGTGGCAGGCCCAGGGCCGCTGTCTGCGCCTCCCCGGTTAGGAGCGGCAGGAGGCGGATCGCCCACTCGTCCGCCGGCCAGCCACACGCCCCCGCCATCGCCTCGAACATCTCCAGGTATGACTGTACGTCGTCCTCCGGGGTCATCTTGTGCACCACCACGCCTGCATACGCCGAGGGACCCGGCGTCGTTGGGGAAGCGACCGGTCGGGCCGCCAATTGCTCCAATACCTGGGTCTGCCGGTCTGTAGCAGCCTGCAGCGCCCCCAGGAAGTGCCGGTTGGCCTCGGCCTGCTCGCGCTGCATCGCGGCGATCTCCCCCAGCATCCGTCCAAGCGCAACCGCCGGCTGCATCAGGCCCCCTCCGTGGTCGTTCGCGTCCATCCTTAGCCAGGCGCCACTGTAGCCGTGATAGCGCTACCACCGGTGGGTTCTTGTAAGACGCACGACACAGGATGAGGGTAACCAGACTTTTATTGTTCAAAAGGGAAGACAGTGAGCAGGAATGAGTTTGCACTATGCGGGTGGTCGGTTTCGCCTTGTCCGGCTCCGCTCAGCTCTTGTGCTCTGCTCGCAGGCTCCAGCTCTCTTCTCCCGACCTGGATCCTGCTCACTGTTTAAGTAGGAGAGAATCAGTGCAGATTAATTACACCTGGTTACTCCTCATCTACCAGCACCGTCCCCTGAACCACTCCCCCGCTCTCCCCCCTGCAGCTGAGCTAACCACGCCCCTCCACCACAGAGTTGTTGCTACTTTGGGAGAAGAGCGGAGCCCTGTGAAATAAAGACACAACACCTGTTCGGATGACTAAAGCCACTCGAACGATATCAGAAGGAATCCTTCGTCTCAACAGGTGCGTCCTCAAATTCTCCCCATTGCCGCTGATGCTCGGCGTGTGGATTCATCACTCATGCAGATTTCTCATCGTTGTGTCTGAAGACAGGGGATATTTTAGATCGTTTGAAAGCTGATCGGAATAATGAAAATCAGTTTCGACATTATCTTTGTTGTTAAGTGGCACAATGCATGGAATCTTTTTTCTTATTCCACATTTTCCCGTCCAAGTGACCTAAGGAACACGCTGCCATGCTTTCAAATGTATGAGACAAAGACTGGCATTGCCAGGAGACGGGCCGGTTTTATGACTGGCCGGAAAGTAACACAAGTCGGGGATCGGGGGGGGGGGAGAAGGAGGAGTGTTGGTCTCACCCAAACATGAATACATTGATATGTGCAGATGTGAACGCCCTGGTGGTGGCACGCTACTGTATGACCGGATGGGGCATCGGGGATTCCCCCAGTGAAGGTCAATGACCGAGAGATGGGAAGAAAGAGAAGTGTGTCAAACGGACATGGTGAGAGCTAACTGCGCTCTGATGGTACTCCAAACATCTCCTCCATCACTCTTACGTTGTTTAGGTATCCACCCTTCTTTGTGGTGTGAACAAACCTGCTTTCATTTATTCTTTTTTTAAAGACTGACCTGGCAGCAACTGCTTAAAAAGCAAATACTATCTTTTGGTGTTGGTTGGTACAGAAACGCACCCAACAGATTTTTTTGATTTTATTACATATTTTGATTCTGCACATTAACGCAGAGAACTAAAGCACTAAATACTCTGCTGCATTTCCTTGTTGCAGCAGGTTAGAGTGATTGCAACCAGTCTTCCCCTTTTCCATATTTCCCCTTAATACGCTAATACGCACATACATTACATTACATGTCAAACACCTATATTTTCTAACTGTACACTGCATGACTAATAATTATTACACTATGAGAATATTGTATTAAATTTCTGCTATAAGGAAAGAAACGAGTGCTAATCCAGAATGCTTATAAGAAGCGTTCATTTCATGGCTCAATATTAGCAGCCCATGCAAAGTAATGACGATAAACTTGACGGATGTAGATCGGTTGATAGACCTTTTCCAGGATAATTTGTCGTAGCAGCTCTCACGGAACCTCACAATAATAAATATGCACATGCATGCAAACATTACGCAGCCAATTATTAAATACAATTGAAATAATACAGGACTATTTTTTTCCTTTTTTAATGAAGCTTAGACTGTGATTTTATAAAAGTAGGTAAATGAGTGAAGTATTAAGTACTTCTACCTTCCATATAAACTGACTTGAAACTGGAATGAAAGTAGATTTCGTGCTTTACAATCTTCCGCCAGCAACCGCTGTCTAATGAATGGAAAACTACACCTGATAATACAGCGCTTTTCAACCAACATAATTAAAATGGTACCATATCTAAGACCTGTGCCAAATGTTTGAAGGCGGCTTCTCGCTCTGTGCTTGGTTGTACAATATAAAACACACACACACGCAGGCCGAGGAAAGAATGATTTCTATAATGACTGAAAAAGAGGGCAGTGGTGTATTATTCTATGATTGTTGGATAGTTAGAGCTACTTAAAAAAGACTGACAGGATGGATGAATGGGCAGCACCTGCTTCCATGTTATTCATGCGTGCAGCGTATGCAAATTATTTGCATGTGCAATTTGGAGATTAGTGATAAAGCATTTACATTCCCATAGTGTTGGCTTATCGGTGTACTTTATTTTTAACTTATTTTTAATTTAAATTCCTCTTGCACTATGTTGTCTTATCTGTCTTGTTGTCCATTGTCTTACTGTCTGATGTTATGCACCAACCGCCAACTCAAATTCCTTGTATGTCTGACATATTTTGGTAATAAATGTTCCTGATTCCATTTCTACGTCGGCTTTAAATCCAGCCTCAGGTTTTGCTATTTGAGACTAATTGAAATCAAGCCAATCATCCACCACATATAAGTAGTCTGTGTGTGTGTATAATGTACAGCTGTTATGTTATTCTTTGGTTTTAGTGATAAAGTTAGACTTTTTGTAAATCTATGTCCTCTGGCAGTACTCCAATCTGACCACCAGAGGTCGTAAACACACACAGTAAATGCAGAGAACGGTTCATTCCTGAATTATCTTTACATTGGAAATTTAAAAGCCTTTACTTTTCCAAAAACTTAGTGCAACATTTCATTACACATCTGAATCTTTGATCTTCTGTTAGATCCACAATTTCCCAATTTTAAATATTAAAGAGAGGACGTAACTTATGTTATTTCTTAAAACAATTTGCAATGTCTTTGCCATTCCCCAGTTACATGTAGCAGCAATATGATATTCACAATAATATGATCTTCACAATGCAGCGATCACTAATGTGTTGGCATTTTCAGACCAAGAAACAGAAAATGATGTAGGGTGGATGCTTGCTGAACTGTTCTCCTTGCTTGTGACACATGCTTGGTCCATGGGGTGAGAATTGCAGGGGGAGATGCCTTCCATTTCTGCTATAGATCCCGTGAACAGCTGGTCAGGGGTTGTTCTTACATTGAGATCCCCCCTGGAGCCACATAAGGCTCCCTGAGGGTGGACATAAAGCTGCATACAGAGAAACATAAGCCTTAGAGCAGATATCCGCTAAATCTTTCTCAGGTCATTAAAGTTTGAAATATGTAGACGGTTACACTTCCACTTTCATGCACCAATCATTGCCAGGGAAGGTCCTTTACAGAGATGGAAGTCAGACATTTTGGATCTCTGATGGGGAAAAAAAGTTCATTATGATTATTGACCTTAAGTTTCAGAGCCCTCCAATGGGTAAACTGTGACAAACAAAATTCAAAAAGCTATTGATACATGTACCTCCCATTGGGCAAACTAGTTGATATAATGTAGCATAAGATCACCTCGATCAAACCAGTTGGAGTTCATAAAAGTAGAAGTTGTACCCATTTATCTATGTTTGCGTTGCATGACGAAGTTGGGTTGTTTCGTTGATAAGGTTGGGACTACAGAAATGGCCTTCAATGACTCCAGGGGTCACCTGACACTGCGCGTTAATGGCCAGTGAACTTCACTTGACCTGAACGTGGGTCCGTCCAAGGGAGAAGAGTGAGTCGCTCTGTTCATCCCTTTTCTCTTCCTAGTGTTCTGAATCATTTTTTTTCATCCTTTTGATGCCAAAACAACCTTCTCTGACCAAATCTGTGTCATTAAATAAACACTTTCCTCCACAAGAAGTGAGGGGTTTTACCACCTTATTAAAAGTAGCTCAGAGAACGGCTTTAAGTCAGATTTTCCTGGAAGTGTTTATAAATCTCGCAAGGCAATGCTCAGGCTCAGTAATGACCCCAGCGGGGAATCATATTATAGAGCTCATTCCTTCAATTAACATTGATAATAACAAAGGGGATTAACACTTGGGGGAGAGGCTTTCCTTTTGCCCCCTCAAGAGGTATTCCTCTTTTAGTGTGTGTTTTTCTGTAAATAAGTGTGTATTCAAATGTGGCCTATACAGTCTGCTGGAGTCTATTGACACTTGTACATAAGAGCGTGCGAGTGGTGGAGCTTGTGCTAATGTCCACGCCTGCTGTCTTTGTGTGCACACTGTGCGCTTTGAAGTTTTTGCATGGCATGCATGTGCTCTCCGAATTTGTGTAGACTTGCACTGAACATGCGCCTTGTGTTTTGTGTGTGTGTGTGTGTGTGCGTGCGTCTGAGCCATCTGGGCCAGGCGGGTCCCAGCTTTGATCAAGACAAGTGTTGCTTGGATGTGACACTTTGACAGAGGTTCAGTTTCCCCCTCAGAGGGAGCAACTCCAAAAGTAACGCAAAGCATGAATCTGACCTGCAACACTACGTTGAGCTTGTAGTACTTGAATACAAACACAAACACACACACACACACACACACACACATACATATACATATGCTTTTTTTGTCCTCTTGATCCCTTCGGGCTGTTGGATGTTGGACATAGATTCATTCATTTCATTGTTGAAATGAAAAAAAAAAAACATACTTAAGAATGAGAAATGCATTATGAATAACATTGTAAATGTGAACCATTCAAAATGACAAATTATAGTCTAGCGATGAATGTACTTTGATTTTATTGGTAAAACTAAAATGTGTACCTTTCCCAAAAAAGAAGAGTATGTTTCCCAGTTCACTTGGAACAATATGGGGAAAAGTCAGTCATAGTGATCACTTTTCATACTTGCATCACACATTCAGATAAACTCCCTCTAAAGGTGAAATGATGACACATTAAGTCTTATTGACGTGTGTTGTGGCCAAGGAACAGCATTACGTCAAACTGTGGCCTTGGCAGTAGTATTGAGGGACATTGAGACGATCTGATGTTGTGGAATCAAACTAAAGCAAACAGAAGCCTGGTTGTATCTTATGTCAGGTTTCCTGACCAGTTGAATATCTTCATAATAACGTGAATGTAATTAGTTTGCTTTCTTTCTTAAGCAGTCCAATCTCTCCCTCTAGTGGAAACTTGCTGTTAAAGGCCTTTTTAACAGCATGTTGTCCACATGCCTGGACACTCGCATAACATCATTTTATTTCACATTGTGAACAGATTATCAGTTAATTCCTATTTAAAATCCATACTATTTAACTGCACGCCGGCTTATTTATTTTTACAAGATTTACTTTACAAGGTGATATCTAAACATTTCCTGTTCAAGACAAGAACGAGCGGCAGTGCCCCCCCCCCACATTCACAAAATTGAGAGAGCGAACATCAGTCTGTCTACAATATATTGTTTGACAGGGGTGGTGAGACGGTAAGTGGCCCCTGATGGAGAGAGCGCTTCACGTGAAGTATACAGCAGCAGTCAGAAGGTCCGGTGGGAATCCCTCCTCTTTGACCACGCTAGAGTTTCCCAATCAATTCCCCTTTGCTCCCTTTTTGACCAAGATCAATAGCCATCATTGGAGATGGAAAAGAAGAGTGAGATCATTTGGTGTGAACTCACAGGGGGGAAAAAGGAGACATTGTTTCTTTTTGGCAGTCAGAAATCTTTGCCTATGTGACGGTCAAATAACTAAAAGCGAAACTTGAATAGAAGGAAAACAATTTCCTTGTATGAAGAATTCTTTAATCTAATGCAAACCAACACACACACACACACACACTGCACCTGCATACGGGGAGACACACAACACACGCTCTTCCTCCTCATCCCTTGATCTGTCTCCTCCCATTCCAAACAAGCGCACAGATCCAACTCTCCCCTTGTTGTAATATATATGTGGCTCTTACAATAACAAAAAGATGATCATCACTTTACCTCGTGATGAATATTCAATGATGCACACGCTGTCAAAAATATGAAAACTGCCAGACCTGCACAGACAGAGCGAGGAGAAAAAGGGAGGATACAAAGCGCTTAAGCCTCGGCGTCATTACGATGGCCCCTGGTACTCGGGGCCACCAAGGAATCCCTTAATTCCTCCAGCATTATGCGCTCCACACTCTTTCATGTCCTCCGTATGGGAGGATGGCAGAAGGGGATTGGGGGGGGGGGGGGTGCTGGAAGAAATTCTAATACGTCTCTTGCTATGAAAAAATATGCACATACATTTAGCATTTAGATTCTCGCAGGGCAGTACAGAGGAGATGTGCACGCATGTGTTGTGTGTTTGTGTGTCTGTCTGCGTGCTCGTGCGTATGCGGATGCACATGTGTTTGTGCGAGGAGGCCGTCCTTAAACGGTTCAGTCTTTATTCATCCCCAGTTAGTGTCTGCGCCCTGCGGTTACCATAGCAATATTAATGATGCAGCTCCACTACACTGGGAGGGGGAAAGGTCATGTGTGCTATCCGGCCCTACTTATAATGGATGTGCTAAACCGACACAGCGGCTATTGGTTGAACTGACACACTGGTTGACTCATTGGCAGAGGTTAACTGGTTTCCTGTCCGGCCGACTGAGTGACTGACTGGTTATTTGAAGTTTAGGCCGGCCGCTAGTTTGCCGGCTGCGAGGCGGCGAAGGAAATGAGTGGTGCACGTGTTGACTGGCTGACCCGATGAGTGGCAGGCTGGCTGGATAGCTGACTGACTTGTTGACTGACTGAAGGGTTTACTGTGTGTCTGATTTGGCTTGTGGATTGTTGGCCAACTATCTGACTGACTGACTGGTTGCTGGCTTGTTTATATGCTCATTGTTTAGCCAGTTAGCAGAGCACCACTCCCCAGCAAGACATGGCCGGTGAAGTTAGGTGATCTGAATATATGCAATATCTTATCAAGTTAGATACATGTAAAACAATGTTGGCTGAACACCTGTACCGCTATTTGAATGGCAGTGAATTAAATACCTTATCGAAGTGGTAATACATTAATACATGCTTGATCTAAAAACAAAAAAAAAAACGACCTTTAAAGACCAACTTGTTATCAATACCACACTTATTGCTCTAGCAGGACAATGCAACTCTGAGTGACTCCAATTAGGTGTTAACTGAGAAGAGCGACAGCTAATATTTCACTACTGTGGCCACAGGAGGGCACAGCAGGCTCATCGCTCGCCGTGCTGCTTTATTAAGATGGAAACAAATCAAAAGGAGGAATGATCTTCATATCGCCCTCTTTTTTTTTTTCTTCTCTCCCTCTCATTCTGTATGTATCTCAAGCCTTTTATTGAAATCTCTCCTCTATTCAGACGTGTTCACAATTAATTACACAATTTGGGATCATTATTCAGACATAAACACACACACGCACCCGCACATAGTGTTGTTCCTCACCAGAGCTGACGACTTCATTATCTGTGGAACCTGCCTCTCCGATTCTCCACTGGCTTACTGGGCTTGTCTCATCAGAAGTCCCCTGTTCAATAATACCGACCGCTCTTCTCACAAAGTGATCACTGATTATTAGAGCGTCCCTTGTAATTGACTGCGTCACATCCAATCTATACGTCTCCAACCTCAGTGATGCAAGCACAATATCAAGGTATTTTATAATTAATGACAAGCTGTAGTATTTTTATTTTATTGTCTGTTCCAACAGGAAAACAATTTGTACATTTATTTTTGTAGGAAACGTGTTTTATACCTTGAAAGAATAATAAGGGTGGCAAAGATATGAATGGTTTCTCGGCCGGCCTGCTTCTTTTATCGAAGATTGTTTCCTTTTGTTTGAGTTGAGTTGATATTTGTAGTTGCCCAAACAAATGTGATGTGAAGAATAGACACACCCGGTGATATACTATACACAAAAAGGACTACTTAATTCTCCCACTGATTATGAAATGTGACTTAAAAAGAAGAAACGACTTCAGGAAAAGTGTTCCATGTTTAACCTACTTCCAACTCTTATCTTCTGCCAAAAACCTAATTATAATGTGATTTAATTTTGTCAACAATAATTACATTTCTCATGACAGAAGGGAAGAGGCAAAACATTATCATAACACTCCCCATTAAGTTGTTTGTGTCTGTTTGTTTATTCAATTAAATATTAACAGCCTGAGACTAAAACTGATTAGCAGTTAATTCTCTCACAAGTGGTCTTACAGATCTGGAGGATTAAACAAAGCAGACGTGTCAGCTGAGAAAAAACAACTCCATGGTAAAGGTGTTTGTTACAGCGGAGAAGTATTTGTTCCAAATAAATATTCTTTGAGTTGAATTAATAATTTGACTATACAATAGTTGCTTTTAGCCCAACTTATCCAAACTGCCTTTACCATTCCATACCATCACCACTGCAGAGATTGTGAATACATCTTGCTTCAGGAAAACTCACACTTCTTAAAGTTCTGCAAAGAATAAAACATTGCGTGAAATAGATTCTCACCATCAACATCTCCGCCATGTATGCTGCACGCTCATGATGCGATTCATTTCAAAATGCTAACGTGGAAGTCCGCGTGTCATCTAATGTTGCAGGGGCTTCTCATGAAGCTGGTGATGCATTGGTTTGACAGTTTGACAAACCGGCCTTCCCCGTCCGCTAACCGCGCACGCCGAAGTATGCACAGTGGCCCAGCTGCAGTAAACAGAGGTGTAAAGGTCTAGAAAGTTGTGTTCTGCGAATAGGAATTGAGCGCGAATCGGATGGACGCACTTTAAGTCATGAACTTCCTCCATTCCTCTGAATGCTGAACTTAATGTGCGGGTGCACACGTCAAAAACCTTTGCATGCATACGTTATTAGACTGTCCCCATGAACCACCTGAGTAGGGTTTTTAGTCATAATCTAGGTAAGCAGGTTTTATTTATGGGTATGAATAATTAAGTATCTATTAGAATATCCCTCGCTGATGCATTGATGGAGGTACACATTAATATTTTAAAATATTAGTAAGACCTGGCGTTACAAGTCTTCTGTCCATATTATTTAAAAGTCCATTTTTCCTGACAGGTCAGCCTCATTTCACTTTAAAACATGCATTTGAATGGCCGTGGTGAAAGCTCCCGTTACATGACATCCATTTTATTTCCAAAGGTGCCAGCCTCACATCACCATTATCGTCCGTTACAGCAGCTCGGCACCTGTCCTGTTCCCGTTTCATAAAAGTATAGTTTACATGAAACTGCAGTAACCTGAATTCAGCAGAACAAGATAGAAAGAAGAATAACTTTATTTGAAAAAATCATAATAACTTGACTAAAAGTAGACCAGGCTTGTTGAAGGAAATGCAACACCAGAAAAATTGTTGATTGATTGAAAAGTACCCAAGGAATCATCACAGCATTCAAGTCTGTATTTGTTTCAGTATTTCTATAAAAACATGCCAAAAAGAACAGTCGGAAGAACCAGTGATCTTTGTTTTATTTCATTTTGTTTTCACTCTGAAACATTTGTTGTATTGAAAATGTATAAAAAGTACAATATAGGTGTAAGTCGACGTTACACAATTTAGACCTACTGACGAAAGAAACTCATCACGACAAAGACGATCCATCAAGATGAGTTGCAGTGTGCATCTCGGTGCGGTTTTTGATCTCGTCTGTGCTGAACCTGTGTGTCTCATTATTTGCAAATGCCTGCATGTGTATGATTAGAAGTAGAGAAGTTGTGATTGCAAGCCTGTGTGTGTGTGTGTGTGTGTGTGTGTGTGTGTGTGTGTGTGTGATGGCTTATGCTTGTGTGCCTGTGTGAATGGGTATGTGCCCGCCTTTGTGTGTGTGTGTGTGTAAGCGTGAGCGATGGCAGCTGCTGTCACCCAGTGGGGCTGACAGTAGTTAAAGACAGTAAAGCTGCGTGCGTAACAGGCCTGCTGTCACTTCCTTCCCTGTGTTATTTTACCTCTCTCTAATGGGCTTTATTTCATTGTCAGCTGGCAGTCTACCTCCTCGTCCCTTTCCTCTTTCTATCCCTCCCTTTATTCCCTCCTTCCTCATTTTCCCTCTCTTGACACATTACCGGCTGCCTTTGGAGAACAGCAGAGGGCCAGAGACCCCCTGCCAGCTTTAATAATGTGGTAAAACAAGCAGACAGGTGAGCTTGCGTGCGCATGGACGTGTTGTTGCGCGCACCCGGATTTGTTGAAGTTTGCGAGTGGAAGGCGCGCACGTGTGCATCAGTGTGTGTTTGTGTGTGTGTGCGTTCTTGTCTTCACATGGAAGTGCCGTGCATATGTCTTCTGTGTGGCTTTTTCTATGTTATGGAAAACCTATCAAAGTCTCCCCCCCCCCCCCCATTAAAAAGCCTTCTGTGGCACATTATTAGCCCCTGTTACAAGGGCAATCTATCTAAGCTCAAACTAAAGGGGAAGGAGAGGGGAGTAGGGTTGGGCACTGCAGCCGTGGGGGAGATTCCTGTCAGCTCACAGAACATTAGCTGTCCCAGAGCGCTTGTAGCCGCAGCAGGTGTGCTGACCCACCAAGACCCATCAACCCCCTGCTTCTCTTCCGCTCTCTCTATCACACAAACACAGGCATATACTTGTGTCTCGGGCGCAAAAGCACAAACACGTCGCATTCCTGACTGCAGGCATACATGCATATATAAACCTACGCATGCTCACACAGCCAGAAACCCCCCATAGAGACAACCGGTCTCACATCATCAGAAGGGAGATGAAGTTGTTTTGCATTAATAAAAGTCCAGTCCTGTATTGCTAACTTATGACATTAACACAGCAGCAAGGAGAAAGACGGTAATGGCATGTTGGTGGATGTTGACCTGAATACAAATCAGATTGTTGATTTGATGAGAGGAAGCCAAATCTTTATTTGTAGGCCGCATGAGTCTGCCCTGTATGCGCTTGTGTCTTCAATGCGGTTTCCAGACTAATGATGCCTCTCTCCTCCTCAAGCTACTCAACCTTTTTTTTTTCTTTTAGAGATTTGATATTAATCTTGCAAATTTTGAGTGGTTTCCAAGATCCTGTGGTTTCGAAGTAGAAAAAAGAACAATATACAAAGACACAGATTGAAATTTCCTGTGTCAATTAATTATTTGGTGGTGCTTATATTCACCTTGACTGCACTTTGCAAAGTACGTATTTACCACCTCCCTTAGCATTTCGCTGATTCCGTTTGACTGCCTCATGTGCTTTGAAAAAGGTCTGTGCTGGAAAGGATAGAAAAAAAAATATTCAGAAATCCTTTTCTATTGCTATTTAAGTGATGTTTTTGTTTTTTTTTCATGGCACTTTATTAGCCCGGCTGCTACCGCCTGCCACCGCTACCAGATTCTGAAGGAAAGAAAGTGAGGAGGGGTGGGGTAGGGTGGATGGAGACAGGGAGGTGGGTGGGGTGAGAGATGGATGTAAATGTGGAATAATGTAGCAGGAGTGAATTTGCATGGTCAAATGTCAAAAAAATGAAGCCTTCCCCTGAGCCTTGTCAGGGAAAATAACATAAGTGGCACGCTCCAGCACTGGCATGCCATTAGCGGTTAGTTCTGCCTGTCATCAGTCACTGAGAAGAAGAAATGGCCGTCATTATCTCCAAAAAATGGACTGGGAAAGATGGATGCACCCCCCCCTTCCCTCTGTGACAAAGAGGCATGTGCTCATAGAGTATGTGGATGTGCACACTCAAACATGTAAGCACACAAAGACCGAGACCCACCTGCATGCATGTTGAGATAACAAAAAAAATCACAATAAATTGTATATAGTGTAATGCAACATCGACAGACACAAATGTGCCCCTGTAAAAATAAACACAAAAGGGAGTCCTCAACAATATTGTTAGGATGAGGAGATGGTGAAACATATTTTTGCGTGATTTGTATTTCTGTAAAGTGTAAACTCTTTAAACACGTACGAAATTAAGCTGATCTTTGTCTGCCCCCCTTAAATATTAACCCTCCATCTGAAATAATATGTTTGATTCCCGTCATGTAATGTGCAATAACATACCACTGTATCTGGACAGCTGGCGAACAAGAGACGGGCCACATAATTATATATCCTACTCCCGGACAATGAAGAGGATAAAGAATGAGGATTAGTACAATCGGGGGGAAAAGAAGAATCTTGCATTTCTTTTGATATGCACACACACACACACACACACACACAAACGCACTCTCATTACGTTCGGCTCACTGCAGGGAGGAAGCTCTGGCAAGCAATTATATAATAAGCTTAAAGACCATAAAATCTCCAGTAGCAAGGACAATTAGCCATTACATTCCATGGTACTGATAGCAACACATTGGTTTTTGAAGATAAAAAAATCCCCACACTTTTACATTGTCTGGACACCATGTTGAATTGTCCTAACAAGCGTCGACAATTCAATTATTTCTTATTTTGTCATGTGTTTCTTTTTGTTTAAAGAAAAGGGATATCTGTGCATTTGCATACTGCCACAATCATTGTCACACATTCAAATGCATCGAAGACGAGTTTACTTTGTCTTGCGGGCAGCTTTGTGCCGTCGCTTTAATTTGTCCTTGAAAATATTGCTCTTGACATTCAAGAATGCAATTTCCATGTGGCGATGAGACTGGCTGGGTAACAATAGCAGAACACTGAATATAGCTATGTATTGAGGAGAAGTCCATGAATTTTAAGACAGGGAATATATTGAAGAGCCCACCACCAGACAATGAGAGATGGAGAGAAAACAACCGAGCAAGAGATCAGCATGGCAGCTAATGTAATGAATAATATCTCAAGTGTAAATCCAGCCAATTGAACCCAGGGCTGCCTTCTCCCTCTAGCTAGGCTAAATGAGTTTCCATGGGAATGTTGATAAAAGGGGCACGCACGTCCAGGTCAGGCATATTGCAGAGGAAGAGGCAGAGAGGGGCTGCGAGTATGAAATGGAGTCCTCGGGGTCTGGGGGGTTCGGGGAGAATTGCACTTGTGCTAAGCCACTTCAGATGTGAGTGGAGGGTCTCAAAGCCTTCGACTTGAGCATCAAGGTATGTGTGCAGGTCCGTTGTTGAACTGTGTAAGCTCCGAGGGCAGAATATGACCCGTAAAGGAATGAGAGAATTTCACACACGTTATGCCTTCTGTGTGTTCGATTCAAACGTGTTTTTGGTCAGTTGGTTCTGAGTATTTAATACGTTGTCTAATCAAGGAGACGGACAACGCATACAGCAATGCACCAAGGTTTTTAGACAATGTACTATTCTTCCCTCTCAATATTGTCTCCCATTCTTGATTTTAATTGAAAGTCCACACCGTCTTCCGCCGTCCCCCCTCCCCATCCAGGAGCCGGTCTGCGGTCCTTTATAAGCCATAGGGACTAAGTTCAAAGTGACACATCCGGGACATGTGAGCTGCACATTACCTTGACACACTCGAGCTGTAGAAATTAGCCGCTGTCTGAATTATTAAAATAACAAGGAGCATTTCATGTGACTGGGCAGTGAAATATACCCCCAGCCTCACAATTCTAATTGTGCACTTTAACTAGTTTCTTTGAGCCTTCAGCATCAGTCAATGTAAAGTACTGGTTTGGAGATTTCCTGGCTCCCATTAAGCCAGAGGAACGAGGCGAGGCTGCCCACTAAGCCCACCTCGTTTATTATAATGACCTGCCAGCCCCAGACATGAACATGTTAAAGTTAAAGGAGGGTGGGACATGACAGGTGCACACAACCCTGTCAGATCTGTGTTGGTCTAGTTACAGCGTGCAGATCGTCCTCTCTCAAAAGCGGAACTGCAAACGGCTGACTAATTGTCAAATGCCAAATAAAGTTCATATTAATGTGTGCTTATATACAGTATGTGTTTTTTGAGGGGGTTGAAGCTTGTAAAAATATGAGTATGTAAGAACACGAGACTTGCTAAAAACTATTGGAATATATCTTTAGCTGCTGTGGAACATAGAATTGTGTTTCTCAGACTGAATCATTTCAAACTATCTTATCAATGTGCTTTACGGCACCTTTTTGAAAGGATTACATTGTTCAGTATTCAATTAAGGAATTTTATTTAATTGGATCATACATGTATGTGTGTGTGTTGGGGGCTGCGAGGTAGTGAGTGGTAATGTGCAAGGATTTTCAGTGTCACAGCTCAGTTGGAATATGTTTAGTTTAACATAATCTTAAATAAACATTTTTTTAGGCCAAATTCGAATGTGTAAGAATTCAAATGGCCTAAAGATCAGGAGGAAAATTCATTTAAAATATGACATATAAAGCCATAAAATAATTCATTTCAGTATTAGAATGAAAACTATCCGATTGCCAAAGCATATGAATGTAATAATCAACGTATCATAGGTCCAAAGAATATCATATATAATATAAATAGCGAAGTTCAATAAAGAAAAAAGAAATGATCATCAAACCTCATGCTTTAACAAAAGCCCAGTGTGTTTAATGGAGTCACAGTAAGCAGTTCTCTAAGCCTCATAAGATCTGAGTTAACAAATGTAGGTCTTCCAAGTCTGCATAATGGAGCGCTGCCTTCACGCTCACCCTTGGTCTCTGACGACTCTTATCTGTGAGGGCGTTGATGCCATGTAGAAGACACACACAAATACAGGAGCACAGGGAGTTTTTAAAAAAAATTTTTATCCCCAGAACTAACATCGAAACTGGACTCCATAATCCTCTGCCATTCTTTTAATCATCTGACACCAAGAGAGGGCAATATCTATTTTCATCTGGTCCTGATAGGATCTCTTTAGGATTTAAAGAGAGGCCTCAGCGCGCAGCGCCCAGCAGCTCCGCTGTGATCTGGGGCTTTGGGGAGTTCTCATTAGGCGTTAACGGGCCCCAGATCGAAGAAGCCCAGTTCGGGGTAGTGGATTTTTAATCCTCCCATGGCCTGTGTTGGGAGATGGAGTTATTTAGGGCTCTTTGATTAGCCTCACAGCTGCACTTTGATTAAGAGAACTTCTAACGATCGAGCTGCTGGGCTGCAGTTTGGAGGTGGTGGAGACCGTGTGTCAACGTGGGGTTTATTAATGTCGTGTGTGTTTTTTTTAATCAATGAATAGGTTCGTTTCAGGATCTGTTTTTGAATGAAAATGTGTCTGACAGTAAATACATCTGTATTCGGTAAATGTTTACACGTACTCTACAGTCAGATGAACATGTCTTAGGGTGATATGAAGTGATGTGTTCGCAAGTTAAAGAAGCACTATCCTGCTTCTGCAATGACCTTTGTCAAGCTGAAAGCCAAGATGGACATACACAGAAACCGAACGACAAACGGAAAAAACCAGAAGACACAAATTTGGAGGTATGGACCAGGCAAAAGAGGTTGACTACCGACAGCAACTTGATATTTAGTGTCTCTGGTGCTTAGCTTCTAACCACCAGGTAATAATAAAGCCAGGCCGGCCTTTCCGTGTTGGGCTGAGGGTGCTGCCGTCCCAGCCCAAAGCTGTTGAGGGTGCTGAATCCTGCTTTGTACGGTTGTCTGGGCCTCTACTGATTATCAATGGAACAAAAATGGAAATGTGGATGAAGGAAAACTCAATTTGATGTAATAAAACATCTTTGAATGCAACAAAAAAAATACATGTGCACACAAATATACACACACACGCCTACATTCTTACATATACACATGCATCTTCATAACCCACAAATAGCATTGTGGAAGGTTTCTGAGTAGGCCAAGCCATTCCATTTGTATTTATATTTCTTAAATGGAGAAAGTGCATGCTTTACTGCTTTCTGAATCAGAGGAAATATGGCATTGATGGGTAATGGAAGAGCCAGTCATCGTGCAGGAGGGGCCGCTGGGACCCTCGATAGCTTGGAATGTCTGCTTTGGTATACTGTAGCCAGTGGATTAAAGCTTCCTGGGAAATTTGCACTGATCTCTATTGGAGAGATGGACCCAGAAAAGCTCATGAAAACCTTATGAAGCCTAACGACTCTAAATGAAGGCTCTCTGGGTTATGGGGAAATAATCTCCGTCAAAGCTCTTGGGAGAAGAGGGATGCTCTTAATATACGATCTGGTATACCAGGATGGTTTCTGGGGTATTAAACACCTGTGCGGACTGAATTAAGAGATACATTGGGTGCACATGTGGTGGTGGTGGTGGTGTGTATAATTTAATGGCGCAAATGGATTAATTGCCACTGCAGAGATTCAGTGGCAATGACGCTGCAAAGATGACCGCTGATTCATGATGAAAATGGCTCTTTTTATAAAAAATATATTCATATGTATATTATTAATTGTTTTACCATTACTGATGGAGCTTTGTTGATGAATAAATAAATGCTGTTAACTCACCAATCCATTTGTTTTTGTAAAATTACAAATTTACTGTTTTTACGGAAACTTTTACACCTCAGTCATCTTTTCTAGAGCTTAGATGAACAATGATGTCTTTTCTTTTCAATTGAATTAGTCACTCTGTGCTGTGGGGATATCATTATTTATGGGCCTTCTCATGTATCTCTGTGAAAATGTTGCCAAAAAATATCTGGCTGGAAAAACCCTTTTGTAAACACGCATCCAAATGTGCAATGGAATGGAAGCGTGTTTGGTTGGATTCCTCCCAGCGCAAAGTCCTTGCTGTCTGTTAAATGTTTCTCTCAGTAAATGGATACAAAGTTAAAGGTTCAACCTGATCTCTCTGCATGTGAGACACTTAAGTAAGCAAACTATGCATAATTAGAAACTAATTATGCAAAGCATTCATGTTCCCTTCAAGCTCACTGTAAGTATTAAGCACCCCATTTTTTGTGTCATTGTCACAATGTGGCCACAACAAAAGCCAAATGACACAACAAGGTCACGGAGGAAAAAAATCCAATCGCCCTGGCCACAGCATTTGCTTTCAAATGACAAAAAGGAACACTGTGATGAAACTTTTTCTAAATGAACAACATTTCAGTTGTATCGATGGTGGGCTTCTCACTGCCTTCCCGGGGTTGAAAGTCAAGAGACACTTTGGTTTGTAGCGCGTTGATGTCACTGCGGGGAAGATATGAGGCTAAGCAGTGAGCTGGCCCTGCCACCAAAGCTTTGATTCCAGGGCTAAGTATGTGCAGATATCTAAGGTGTTGACACTTCGCCCTCTAAGCCCCATTTCTTTTCCCTGGGATCAGCGAGGCTCACTGATAGCAGATTATCTGTGCTGCATTTTGTGGCCCAGTTGGCAGCCTCATTCGTTATCTGCTCACAGATACAGCGAGGTACAGTCTGTGTAGGTAGAAAGAAATGTCAGAATAAAACGTCTTGGACATATTCACTTTTCGTCTTTGTTATTTCTTGTATTGTGTGGATGTCTGTGATGTGATGAAGTCAGACAAAACCGTCTATACTTGTGTGGAAGTTGCAGAGAAATGCAAGTGGTAGCTTGTTTGCTGTCAGGTTGTGTTACTGTACGCCATTGCACACGTTGCACAGTTCTCAGTTTGCTCCCAACTGCTGCTGTTTTGAAAATGGTTCATCTAGTTCAATACAGTACTTCATTCCCAAGGATAATTAGTAGTAATTGGCCATACATTGTCAAGGTTGTCACGGCATACATATTTTTAAGATAAAAAGGCAATTTTTTTTTAAAGCAGACTTTCACTTACTAAGGTCATTAATCCTTTCCTCAACTATGCACGAGCTCTCAACAACTTGTCTACAACTTAGTGGTGGAAGTGTGCCATGAATTGACAATTAAAACTTTTTTTTTTCTTACATATTTCTATTGGGCTCTTTGAAAAGCAATTAATAATTTTAATACTTTTTGTAACTAACAAAGGGTTTGTCCTCTACTATGTATGTGGGTCAAAATATTTCCAATCATGAGCATGTATTTTCCTACTGAAAACTTTTAGCTGGCCTATTTGAACAGGTACACTCAAATGAGCAAAGACCACACATTAAAAAGCACCCTTTTCTCTTAATGGAACAGAAGTTTTCCCACAAACTCTCCATTTTGAAGTAGTTTGATGGAGTGAGGTCTGTCTCTTGGCACCGTTAAAGTCCATTTCTTACTGCTACGATGGGATTGGAGACCGACCAGTCTTTGGTAACTCTCTTGTGAAGCAGTTCAGTGATCAATGCCTCTGTACCGCAACTGAGACCTTTTGGTGAAGGGTCCATTTGAGCGCACTTCTCTGAAGATGTTCTCCGTCTGACTGCTTTGCTTCTTGCACTAACCTCACCTTAGGCAATTTGTGAACTAATTGCCCTGTTCGTCCACCAAATTGCTGGCTCAACCTAGTTCTTGTAGGTACCTCTTGATTTGCCCACCCTCCGACCTCGGCAGAAAAGCCAGATCAGCATCAGTGTGGCAGCAGAGTAACTATAGCATCACATATGTTCTTTTCCATACCAACTTTGTTCAGAGGGAGCAAGCAAGAGGTGGGCACAAGGTCACAGGGTAGCTGAATCCCCTCAAATCCCACACATCGTTCCACCGCTAAATCAATTTGGCATTAGTTTTTTTCACCATGAACACCACGTCCCAATGTGAACCCAAGTGGATGTTCTACAGCAGGAACCCATTCACCCCAACTTCCTCAGCATACTCAATAGAATAGCACCATTACATGTAGACCCATCCCTGATTCGTAACATTTTGTTGACTGAATTAGCACTCCCATAAACCTTCAATTGAATTTAGGACACCAAGCTCCAAAGGTTGTATAGTTCCATGACTTTGCTACAGGCACCTGCGCTCTGACGTTAGCTCCCAGTACAAGTACACCAGGCACACTCTAATGCGCTGTACCACTTCTCTATGTCTGAACATTTTGTAACCTTTGATTCAGTCACTCTGTGGAGTTTGTACTATATTTTTCTTCCTCTGTGAAGGGTGAACAGCATGTTTGTACATCGGTAAAGTTAGTCTAAGATGAGAAACATGTCAGACCCAATTAAAAGGCAGCCCGGGTGTCGCCTGACACAAAGTGACAGAATTCAGATTCGGTAAACAAAAATAAGACCATCCAAACATTCCGAAGTAGTTCATGCTGTTATCTTTGTGTGTGTGTGTGTTTTTTTGTTTTTTTTAGTTCGCACTCCCTTCGATGTGTCCTTTTGCTCCTGTGAAACTTTGATATATGTGGTTGACTCTCGGGAGTGCTGGCGAGCCTTTGATACTAGAAGGGCACAAAATAATATCTTCCCTTTGAAAAACAATTTCAGGGAGAGGGGATCAGTATAAATAGGCCTTTTTATGTGCACCAGGGGCCGATGTGAATCAGATGGGGAACTTGTGATAGGCTTTTTTAAATGGCAATGCAAAATTGATGAGTGCAGGGGCCTGGGCTGTTGTCGCGTGGATGGAGATGTGACTGCATAAGGACATCAAGGCCTTGCACACACACATAAACACACGACTGTGCAGATGTATGCAAATGTGGTCAGCACACAAACACACTCAGGAAGTGACATGTGACTGCACAGCAGTACACACAGACACACACGCGTGCTAAAGCGAACGCACACTCTACTGGCTTAACACTTACACTCCAGACTGGGCTGAAGGCTTAATCGAGATATAGAGCGAGTGCTCTAGAGGAGAAGAGAAGATGGTCCGACCAGTCATCTCCCTTTCTCTCTCCAATCTATCCCTCCATCCCTCCGTCTTCCACAGCCTGCTATCTGTTATCTCCACACAGCTGCAGTCTGAGCTGCTCTCCACCTTGTCCCCTCCCCACCCACCACCGCCACCACCTCTTCCAATCTCGATGGGTATTTGGGAATGTAAGAGAAGAGTTGCCTGATAAAGCTGTCTAATGAACATACAGGAACTTTGGTAAGTTAAGCATCAACATCGAAGGCTGTTTGAACTTTGACTCCACCTGCATTAGTGCAGCGTCCTTATCAGGCCTCTCGAGTGGAGAGATTAGCCACTTCCTAATGAAGTGGTGAAATCGTAAAGGTCTTACTCCAAGGCAGAGTGGATTGCTTCCAACATTTTTCACTCCGTTATCTCCCATACCCAGATTGCCATTGAGTAAAAAAAAAAAAAAAAGGTGAGGGTGCTCCCTCCCTCCTCCTTGCCCTTCTTGGATTTCAAGTCACGCACAAAAAAAAGTGACATTAGATCAAGCCCGTATCTGCCAAAAGTAAATAATTACATCAAATATTGAACCAAAGAAAATAACTTGTGTTTGGTACTTTTTGAGACACCGTATCTTCCAGCCGGTAGCATCAACTGCCAACCCAGGCGCCTTTTCCTTTTTGACCCATGAGCCCTTGTTAGGAATAGGGATGCTCTATCTAAATGATCCCCTGTGTTTAAGTCAATCAGGAGCCTGCAGACGACTTATAAATCTTACATGGCTGCACTCACTCACCCAGTGAGGTCAGACACACATTGCATATTCAAAACCTGCATTAAGACACCGTTTCTTTCCTGCATTCCTGCTTCTTTTGCTGCCCCAATCAAATCAAATGCAGTTTTCATCCACCATTAGATTATCACACATCTAGACAAGATTGTAATGTATGCAAATGAGCAGAATAAGGGCCGATGAACCTTTTACATAATGAATGTGGTCTTTGTTTAACCGTCCTCGGGTTTGCCACGGCTTACATCTGTACCACTGTCAATGGACATGAAGATGTGATATTTATACTCTAGACTGCCTTCATTAATGTCCTTGGGAGGGTGTCTAATTTCAACCTTAATCAGGGAGTTTTACGTTTTAGTGTTGAATTTATATATTTGAATAATTTAAAGATTTTAGTGTACTGTTTTGCAGTGCAAAACCTCTTACTATTGCAGTTGATATTATTTGCGCTTTAGAACAGTCTTTACATTGCACATGATTTTTTTTATCAACGTGATAGACGGAGAACTTTGAACTTTTATCACAGACAGAATCATTATTGTCCATATCCATCAAATCTCATATTCCTGCAAATCATAGCAAAAAGTCAGCATGTAGAGAGAAACCTTTTTAATGTACCGTCCCACTTACTCATAATTTTTAGTATAATGTATATTCCAGGCTATGCATTATTCACAAATTTAAGAGCCAGAATTTTCAGTTTCCTCCCGAAAATCCGGCTTTTCAAACAGACAGGAGAGCGAGAGTACAAGAAGTGTTGTCAGTTTTGGCCAGTGTACAACATGCATCTCAATCCCTGTAATAGCACTCCTCATTCCGACACGTTAATAATTGATTGTTAAGTGATGAGCCTCGCTCAAGCATGAGAAATAGCCGCGGCCCGGAAATAAGTATGAAACGCCACAGCAGTATAATTTATAAGGTTGTGTTCGATCAGTGTTGGCTCCTCTCAGGATTCTCCATTATTAATAATACAGCTTAATATGCTTCTGACTTCAGTCATTAATGGTCTCCACTCTGGTAACGGTTGAAGTAAAAGACAATGATTGACTATTTGATTCTTTGGTGAAGTTGCCTTTTATTTGGGAAAAGAAGCCACATTTGCAGTCTAATCTGCCTCTATTAGGTTTCCCCGTCATCATATGGCCACTCTGTGTGTGTGATTTTCAGTTGTTACTTTATCGTGTGGACTCAGTGTCTTACTGTGCTGTTAACATGACCAAACATCCAGCCCATGTATTGAAATGGCAGCTTCCCCCCCCCCCAAAGGCATGCAACGTATCACTGTTCCTTACAGCGATCTAAGTTTGATTTGTATCCAATATCAGGAGGTGAACACCTAATGATAATTTTTATAGACTTTTTCCCTCCCAACTTCATTAGCTTTTTATGAATAAGCGACGGGCGGGAGGTCTCCTCATAAAATCCCCATGTGCATTAAAGAGCGAAGGGAGAAGGGTTGGGATGACGGTAGGGAGGGATAGATGTTGTAAGAACGGAAACGGGATTTTTTTTTGTGGCAGCAGAGAAGCTCTCTCTAGAGACTCTCTGCAGATACCCCCCCCCCCCCCCCCCCCTTGCGAGGCTCCCATCAGGCAGAAACCCAGCAGCCTTAAGTGTTTTATACGAATTCAATACGCCGGTTAAAAATACCAGAGGGAATATCACATTCATATCTCTGTCGCTCGCCTCACTTACTGCTGGCTGGATGGAAAAGCGGAGAGGAACTGCGAGGAAAGAGGCCCTCTCAGCGGCTCTGCTGAGGGGTGACCGTTAATTCTTGATGTAGCAGTCAGCAGCTGCTCGGTAACTCCTTCCTACACAGACTCTTTATGTAATGAAAGCATCCCACTAGATGCAATTACATTAGGATCAGTTTAAGTAGGTACTGAGATGGTGCTATTTTCCATAGTAGATTAGTTTTCATATCCATCATCATTCAAAAAAGTTTTAAAATTAACCTTTTTTTGGTCCCTTTTTGTTGTTCAGATAGTTTAAGGGCCACAATCTATTTTCTTGAGGGAATGAGTACAATATTTCCATGCTCCTCTTTCTTATTGTGTGTTGCAATGCATGTGAGACTGATGGGTTGTTAATCTATAACTGTAAGTTAACTATTTTATGTGCTGCTGACATTTTTGGCCTTTAACATAGCTGCTGTTTGGCCTGTTTGCTTTGTCTGCACTTCCCTTTCCCCCGCAACCGATTCTTCCTGCGCAACGCCAACCCGTCTTTTTCAACTACTTTGCAGGCTTAGAAGTGACTGAATGACGCATGCTCTCTAAAGTGAAACAGTCAAATAAGTGATTATGTTCACTTGTTCTGTAAATACATTCTCTGTTGATTGGATCTATTAGGACTTCCAAAAATAATGGACAGAATCCTTAGAGATGGGACATATCTCCTGCATTTCTTCTCTTTTAAATACACATCTGTGTTTGTGTGTATCTATTCATGAGAGATTGCCTGGGAGCGTCTCTTTGCTTTGTTTAACTCACTCCACGGTGATTACACAGAAAAATGTAATCGGTCTGCAAGCATTGTGCCATTGTTTGGCTTTATCAATTAAATTAACCACCATTCCAAATCCTCCCATTGCGCATGCAGAGCAACTCTTATCTGCAACCGTATCATGGCAGCGAGGAGAAAATGAGCATTCCCTTCCATTCTTCAACAATCTCGTCAGGAAACGACACAAAAATCTCCTTTCTCTTCCAGCCTGTGCGCACAGCTGTGTCTCCTTCCTCTTTCCCTGCGTCTTCTCCTCCCTCTCCTCCTCTTTAGCTGCTCTTGGCTGCTCTCCAGTCTCACTTAAACCCATTAGCTCTATTACTGAAATTATTTTCCTCCGCGGCCATGTCTTTGTGCAGTGGGACTGAATTTCACAGTTATCAGAAGCTGTGGAGAATAGGGGGGGGGGGGGGGGTTGGGAGGGCTGCAAGTCACTGTGTGTGTGCGCATTTAGTGTGTGTGCATTATGCTCCTTGGCTGCTCATGGTTGCTTCTTAATTAATGCTTCTTTGTCCTGGAGGAGCCATAAGGAGCGAGGCGGCGACAGGATGGAAGCGTTGCATTGACCTCGCTGAGCCATTTGAGGGCAGTGCAGTCTCAGGGTTTTGGGTAAACACACAGGCCGTGCGCACACTTCGGTATTGACAAAGGGTTGATGTTAAAGTTTTACATCCACTCCCAGGTTGGAATACAGTTTGAAGCCGATGTGTTATGGCGGTAAATTGTAGACTTTTTCGCATTAAATGCATTAATCAATACATTTCCAAATCATTATCATAAGGCATATAAGCCTTAATTTGAGTGTTTTTAAAAGTTAATCATTAGTCACAAATGCAAAAGGATACAAGCAGAAGGTGTGGTAGTGGGTTAGTTATTTACTTAGATGTATCCGACAAATAATATGATACAAATAACTTGTATAGCTCAGGCTGAGGTGTCGAGTAAAATTCCAGTATTCGAGTATTGGGTGTTTTAGTTTAACAAATATATAATCAACATATGCTTTATTTTTTTCTGACGTGGGAGTAACATGAAATAATTGTAGGCTTTAAACCTAAAAAAATAAAAAAATCACTTATTCAAAACATCAGTTATTCATAGCGTTTAAGAAAGTAGTGTTACCATCTATTATTTGCTTCGCTGCCTGCTATATTTAAGTTGGTGGTTCTGGATCTGAGGTCTTTGAATGGATGTAATTTATTGAGACACACACTTGTTGGCGGTTGGTAACCTGAGACGTTCTCTTTCACGTTGATGAAGTTCGCTTACACAGAAATATGGGAAAACCTTTTTGATTCAGTGCAACCGTGCCGCCACCCGCTGAAAGCTCTTTTTCTCGCCCGCACACCCAAACTGCCTTGGGCCTTCTCGCTGGATCACTCCTGGTTGTCTCTGTGTAAAACAAAGGCAAATAAGATTGTCGGGGGGGGTAAAAGAGGAGAGGAGCATGGCGATGCACAAACATCAAACATAATGACAGGCTGGCCTTCTAAATAACTAGGTACACAGCTTTTTAAATATCTTTTAGAACTCTGCTCCCATACAGATGTGTCAGCGTGTATTTGAACAAAGGGCCATTTTTTTTTTTTTTGCCGTGGCAGCTTACACATACGGAAGCTTCTGGATAATAGCTATTTTCCTTTCTCGGAAAACAGCTCTTTCTCGAATAAAGAGACGACGGTGTCGCCACTCTAAGTAGTGTTTTGGTACCCACAAATACAATCGGTACATAGTTCTGTGTACAAAGTTTGAGGTTTTTATCACGGTAACTGCCGTGCCCTCTCACTGCCGCCGCACAGCGCGTTTGAAGCACTCGTGTTTTGGAGGATACAATCTGTGAAAAGGACAGACGGATTCAACACTCAACACACACACGTTATTTTTTCAAAATTGTTACTGAGGTAAACATCACAATATTTACTGATAAAACCAGCAAGTGTCTTACCAGGGTTGTTTACTCAAAGACAGTCTCTGAAAAAGCCAGCTAAAACACACACACACACACACACACACACATATACAAGAGTACATAGTGCTGGTGTGACTGCAGGGCTGTATGATTGATAATGTGATCTACTGATCCCTCCTGAGTAGCGGCAAGGGGCTCAACAGCAGCAGTGGCTCCGTGCTTACTCAACCATCACCACCCTGCTCTCACTGGGGTGCGTTACCAAAGGAAGCGGTTGCTTATGTTATCGCATCTCTGTATCTGTAAAAAATGTAATTTTATTAAGACCGAAGATGCCTCTTCAGCCACCTTCTTCTGCCCATAGTGTGTCTGTGCTCCGTGCGTTTGAGACACAGGGAGAGAGCTAATTCCAGGCATCTCCTTTTCATTGTTATGTTTTGAATATCACCTCCCTCCTTCTGCTCAACACCCCCCCCCCTCCTCCTCCTCTCCTTTTGCCTTCTCGCTGCTTGTTTCCTGTGACAGGGGAAGTGGCAGCTTCTGCTGACCCTTGAACCCTGGCTGGTCACTTAGGCAGATACGTTGGACGTTGAGGACTTTGTCGGCGTCGGCGACAAGGACTCTGAGAAAGCGAGGCCGGTCCTAGTCCGATGGAGGAAAAAAGAGGAGGGAGTTTATTTCTTTTTCCCGACTTTTTAGCACCACAAGGACAATAAAACCAAACAAACAAGTCGAATAATGGCTGCAGTCACTGACTGAAAATCGGATTCAATGACAAGCGTTTGGATGATGCTTTTTTTTTTCAGATCATGGTAAAACTATTTAGAAGTAAATATTCCACTTTAGCGTATAACAAACACACCTTTTGTTATTCAAGCAACCTTTATGAATTTGGCAAACCTGTGGATATTACATATGGTAGAAAAAAATGTACATAGGGGCTTTTTTGGGGCATAATTTACATTTATTTATATACGGAGTCATCAGATCAACTAATGAACAGGTGTATTATAAAATCTATTAACTCTTGAAACTATAACTCATTAATAAATCCATCAATTTTTTGGCTTGAATAGAACAATGACATTTCTGATATTTAAAATGTAAATGTTTAAAATGAGTAAGTCTACATTTTTTTTTTTTAATAATTAATCACAAAATTACTTTTTCAGAGACATCCATCCACTGCCACGAACTACCTAACGTACGACTCTCTCCCAAGAGAGTGCCGTGCCAGCGTACCCGCATCATGTGCTCGATCCTCATCAAACACCCCCAAACCGGATGCCCACCAGCAGTCCACGATGGAAAAACCCCTCCTTTGCCCCGCCCCCGCCCCCCCCCTCTCACATTGTTGTTTTCTTCCACGGGACCACGTTTGTCTCCAAGGCTCGCTTAATGAATTCTGGACAATTAGTGGGATTGAAATGTATTGACAGAACAGCAACGAGCCAGCTTGCCTTCCTGCCCGTCTGCGTGGCTCTCATTGTCCAGAGTGTTCGGAGCATATGCTATTGAGCTGCGCCGCTTGCTTGACAGCAAAGGGCTGGTTCAATTACATCAATTGCTTGATGACTGAGGAGAGAGCAGCGGGGCCGTGCATGCTAGTTTGTGATAAGAGGGGGAACTCTGCAGTGCTGTCGCCCTCATTATGCAAGTCTGACAGTAACCTAGAAAACCTAGGAAATGATATACAATAGAATGGCATATGTTTCTTGTTTCTTCTGGGGAGGAAAATTGATTCCAAGAAAGTAATGATGTCGACAATGTGGGGCTGACCAGAGCACTCGGACACTAATGTTTTTTTTTGGGGTGGGTGGTGAATTAATACCAATGATTATTTCTTTGCAAGAGAGTTGCACGTTCGCGTTGTGTCCTGGCGGGATTGAAGTAGCACATGCAGCAAGTCACCCACATAATGATTACTTTTGGGTTTTTCTTCAGTCATTTATGATTTTAGATGGTTGACATAAGTCGAACCCTACCGCAACTTTTTCAAAAGACTTTCTCTCCACTGTTTGTGTTCCATAAATGCATGGGTGTAAAACCGTTGCCAAAAAACAAATAATGACAATACTGAGCCCAATTATAGAGGGACGTATTCCATTTTTGTTTATAATTTGGGGATTCTGTATGTTTTATACAATTGTATATGTTGTATAAAATATGGATTACCTTTGTCCCTGAACAACCTGTCTTTTGTCTTCTCGCCTTTGTTCCCAGACAAAGACACAGCATTGTGACATTCAGCGTTATTTATGGCGGGCTTTGAATTGACGCCCCAGCACAACAAACTGCAGTAAGCTAGTTAGCTAGGAGCATTCTGTTTGTGTCAACAGCCCCCTTTGTGTGCCTGGAGTGATTTATTATGTAAAAGAGGGTTGGTCGGGGGGAGCAGGGAGGGTGACACTGACCTTCCTTTAATTAACACTGATGGAGACCAAGGTGAGAGGCAAGATGATGAAGATGGATCTTCCCACATAAATCATCCTTTCTCCAGGCTGGCGTGTTTGTTTAAGTGTGTGTGTGTGTGTGTGTGTGTGTGTCTGTGTGCAAGTGTGTGTGTGTTAACGTCATTTCTAACAGAAATAACCTTGTGGTTCACAGGTTAAATGAACGTTTGGGAAGGTGCAGAACCTCCATTATTTACCCCTGTTGGGCTCCTCGTTGTGATTATTTGCTCAAAAGGGTAAATTGATTAATCCCCCATTCCATTAAGTAAGTTTTATTTTTTTGTGATATTTATAATGTGCTATTTCTTTGTTCCTTTGGGATAGAAAAAAAATTGTAAAGTATTTTAAATAATTATCACGCTGCTCCGAGGCACATGGGTTTTCTCCAATTACTAAAACATTGTTTTCTCTTTTACAACGGGAATATGGACACAACCTGAGGGCGACATACTGTCGGGAACAGTCATGCTTATTGATGTTTCAATTTGTTTGGAAGGTGCACACATTTAAAAGGAAATCATTCAAAAGATATGAAGGAAGTTGTTTTGACCAACTCTCAATACTCTTCTATATATACCCTACTATATCCAGCTGAAAGATCCTGATATTTATTTTAGTCAATGCAAATTAAATAACCAAAGAAATCAAAGTCAAAAATGTATAGATTCTGGTTGGACATCCATCAAGACGGAACATCTGCTCCGGTATATTTTGAAATCTAATAATCACTCGCCATTTGTGACACTCCTGACAGTTTAATTTAGATAAGCCAATGTGAAATTATTCAGAGGATCCATGGCTCTCCTCGGCTCTGAATTCTCTCAGCACCTCAAAGCCAAACACAGGCCTTGCATGGCTGTGCCATGTTAAACGCTTCTTCTTTTCTCAGGTAATTTAGTGGTGTGGTCCGACTGGCTGCCCTGCCCCCAGTCCTACCTCAGCCCTGGATCTGCTGCCACGGTAACACTCGAACCCCGGGATGCTTCCTAAAGGCACATTTCGTAACCTAATTGGTGCCTTTGCCGCGTCTCCGATGCTGTTCTGCCAAAATGAACCGTTAAGAAGAACACATGAAATATATGCGTATAGCTAAACAAATAATTACCTTCTTTCAGGGCCTACTGTGCAGCCAGCGTCTTGGTGTTTGCTTATTTACAAATTCCATTTCATGTTAAAAGATATTCAATTATGTGTGAATATTATTATGACAATGTGTCAACATGCATAAATGTGAGAACTGGTGCTGCAGTTGGTCAACATGTTGGTTTGTTTTTATTTATTTCCCATTTCCATAAATTTTAAAGGGGGCAATTAGTCTCCACTCTACACATTTGGTTGTTCAGGTTGTCACATCGTCAGTGTAATTGTCAGAAATGAAATAATTGAAATGTTTCCATCTTCATCATTCCCATCAACATATTTCGAGACTTTTATGACACGAGTCGGGTGTGCTGTATTATTTTGATTGAGACTTTGTGTAAGCAAATGAGCACAACATATGCTGCACTGTGGATATGCTAATCAGTTTGTTTATCAGTCAGGCAGTTGGTCGGCGCGAGCCACTCTGTGTGTCATTTCACGTCTCTTGACATTTCCACGGCGTAAAATGTTTTATGCATTTCATCGTTGTTTTCATTTTTTCTTCTTCTTGGTCTTCTTCTACTACCACGTCCCCGCTATTCATAAATAATGTATTTATTTATCATGAAAATCTGTTTTGGAATTAAAGACTACCCCCACTTCAAAGACGGGAAACCTTTTGATATGTTTGATTCTCGCAGAGTATCCGTTGGATTTATTCAATTTATGCAAAGCACCTCCAGGGTAATAAAGGTGGCATTTGAATACGTTTGACTGGACTAAATCATATAATGAGGACAGTTCCTGCCCTATATCATAACAAAAAAGAGACCCTAATCCCACAATATTAATGGGTAATTTGGCTGAAGAACAATCTATCGCGTGGTGAACTAACAACAGCGGCCAGCAGTGATGAGCGGATGACTGCATTATGAATTCTTCCTTAAAAGACTAGTATGCGTTACCCTTTTTGACCTGGAAGCTATATTTTTAAGAAATGGGTGTCTTAAGGGAATAAACACCTCACAATAAATTAGACCTGACCACTAACCACGTGGTGACTGGATGCGCATTAAAGAAGGTGTCTGTGTTTCTGAATGTGAACCAGTGCCTGAGTGGAAGGAATAAAGTCATTACATTTTTCTTGCAGATGTGTTCATTATCAACCAGGGAAAGAACATTAAAGGATAAAGAAGACTTTCACGGATTAAATATCTGTCTTGTGTCATCTTTTTAAATCATTTGCTATCACAGCACTCGCCTGAATCAGTCTTGAGTTCTCAAACGAGTGAAATGTGCTGACTGATTGGTCATAAAAAATGATTGAACACAATAAAAAGGTACCTTGTAAACATCGGTCATTCGAACCACTTTTTGCCCACTTGTTTCCTGCTCTGTCTGGCCTCTCTCGCAGGGGGACGTTCCAGTCAACTTTACACCCCGTATGGTTCTGCTAATCTAGTTTACATGAGACGCCGCCATCGTTCCGTATCATTAGGAAAATAACACCATTGTCCATTCTATGTCGAGTCCCTGTCAATCAGAAGCATGCAGCATCAGCACACTGTGATATCCATCCTGGTTGGAACAAAATAATCTAATGTCAATTACCTGACACATTGTGGACTTTCTTAGAGATTCACAGCATCAAGGCCCCCTCACAGTCCCCCTCCTGTCCACTCCCGGTGGAAGAGTGATGTTTCCTCAGTGGACAACTAATTATCCCGGTCTGACCCTCAGCTGTCTGAATGCAGGATCCTATTAGGCAGCCAGCAGGTTGATTCCACACCAGCAACCCCCCCCTCTCGCCCCTCCCTCCAATTCCATTCCATCGTATGTATTTATTTCCCTCCACTTCCTGCTTTTGAATATTAAGAATAGATTTTTACATGCATATGTGTGAGCTGGGGATTGGATTGATGGTGATGGTGGTGGTGGCGGAAGGAGGAGGGCGCATGGGAAGGGGGTTGTGGGGGGGGCTGCTCTGCTGATGGTTGAATGGCGGGGCCGGGGAAATGACGAGCGGGCTGACTGAATGCTTGTCCATCACTCTCCATTCTCTTGGTTACAGGTGGTCTCTCATTTTCCCGACCGGCGCATATCTGGCTGCCTTTATATGACAGCCCGGGCTCACCAATTTGCATGTACGACAGACAACAAACGGGCCTGTGCATGTCAAAATAGGTGGCGGTGCGTGACAGTTTCTACACAATGCTGTCTCCTTTTGGCTTGACCCTCGACCTCGTGCCATGTCTCCTTTCATAATCAGGGAAAAGGGGAAGACAGGACGAAGAAATCATCCAGCCTTCCTTCCTGCCTCCTTCTGCTGCTGCCGCTTTGGAATAAATCTGATTCCAAAGCTATTAGCTATGCTTCTCCCCTCCAACTTTCTCTTATTCTTGGTCTATTTTGTTCCGTCTTGCTGACGGTCTGTCTATCTGCCCCCCCCCCCGCACTCCCCATCCCCCCGGTTTGTGTTTTGGCATAAAATAACTCCCATTTAAAGAGAGGCTCATCTCAGTTTGTCTGTTGTTTCAAGATAACAGTTCAGTTTTTTTCCCAAACAGAGATAATGAGATCTGTCTTCTCTTGTTGTAACCAAATAAGAGCCAAAAAGCGAGATTATTATTTTTGGATGCTTGTTTGTTTATTTTCATATTTTGAACTGACTGACTGAAGTTTATTCAGCAATTAAAACTCTGTACTTTAAAGCAGACCTGTAGGAACATATCATTGGTTTCATCTTATCAAAATGTATCAAATGTTCAACAAAATTGCTCTGCAGCGAGGCATTCACAGGTTTCTTTTTAATCATTAATCTTGTGTCTCATCTTTAATGAAAGCAGTACCTACTATTGAATACATGATAATGAGCTTCATATCATGATTTCCATTGCTGTGATTAACACTGTGATAGCACAGGGAGACTAATTGCCTTTTAACACCTGTGACATTTCTCCCTTTCACTTTTATTTTAATGAGTGTGTGTGATATCTCAACATATTTGAGGAACTGAGAGCGAGAGCTCCCCTTTTATTGGAAAACTTTGAGCGCGCTGACTTTTCTAATTTACACGTGAACTTTCCTCCCGTGGTTTTAAGACGAGTCTCCATGTAGGGCTGCATATCCGGGAGAAGGGTTTTAGACTTAAGACATTATCGCACTTCTGGGTTTTATTAAGTCCTATACTTTAAATATTAAAGGAGCCCGTTACATCATAAGGTGCTGTTGAACGGAGCAGTGTTTAAAGTCAGAGTGGTATCAGGGAGAGGTTAACACAGAGGGGGGGGGCACGGGTGCTGAAAGAAGCCTTCCCTCTTCATAAAGTAAAGTAATCCTGAATTATATAATGGCATATCTCAGTCGGGGAACTTGTTTTTAAGTACTTTCCTTGATCGGAGCATGCTAGGCCTTTGTGGAGTTACTTGCAGCTCTTTTATCGCTGCACATGGCTTTGGTGCCCCATGTGGTTAGCACATTTGTAATATGCAATGGTTATCAATATCCCTAATGTACTGCAGCTCATCATGGTTGGAGGCATTGGTAGACCTTTCATAGTGCATTGGCTAAATGTTGTAATAACATATTCCTCTGACTGATTTTATGATTTACACGTTAGGAATCATTTGCTACATATGCACATTTGTTATGTGATCGGTTAAAATGTTTTTTCTTGTTAATAACTTACATGCTAGTGAAACAACAACATGTTGCGATGCTTTCACACCGTTTTTAAAGTGGCTTTTTTCTTGAAGTGTTAAACAAAAAGAAGGGGCTTTAGCTACAAGCGCACGTAACCGTGAAACACGCAGTAATCGTTGCTTAATCTCTTGTTCAGCTCTGAGGTGGCTGGCAGTCATGCATGTAATGCTAATTATTACTCTTGTCATCACTGGTGTCGACCTATTTAATATCAGCTGTGTAAACATTTCATGCAGGAAGACTGCGGTTTGCCGATTCGCATGGGAAATATCCCCCCCCCCTCCTATGAAGACATCCAGTGCCACCGTCTCTTTGTTTCTTTCTTTCCGTTAAGAAGCAGTGTCTGACTCCGAGGATTACTTTGGATCTCGCATTAATCCATCCGACGGGGTCTTGCGTGTTCTGCCATTGCCGGGATCATAGTTTGATATCAAACGGTGGGTAGAAAAACTCTTAAACCACTTCCAGATCCCTCTTGTGAAATATGTTGTCAAAACACCGGTGAAATGTGAGTGTTAACACCGCGGCGTGTTTTAAGCGGTCACCGTCCCCGCCGCTAGTCCCCCGGCAGCAGAGACACACGGGGGGAAACATACAGATACGGAGACATGAGAAGAGACATACAGAATTAGACGAGTTGGGAGACCAGATTTTGCAGAGTCCTGAAAATCAGATTTATTTGCAAGAAACGGAAACAAAAGTCCAGTATGATGCTTTTGTGTTCAAAGCAGAGGTGTGGAAAGCCTCGGCTAAACTATGCTCCCAAGGAAATGAAGGTAGTCGTTGTGTGCGCACACTGAAAGGTCACCTGTGCTCATCTTGGACTTGGACAACAACTTGGACCCAACAGGCAATAACGCAGACCGAGAGAATGTAGCTACTTTTAAACTTGGCTGAAGAGAAGTAAAGTAAATCTAACACCCTCCCATACTGAATATACTGTAACCTATTTTTATATTTTTCTTTTCTCACTCTCGTGACAGGATCTAATGTGACACAAATATTCTTTTACAAATTCACTGTAGTGGACCAGGAAGAAATATGGAGAAGATGGAAAGTTTCTGCTGTTTTTAGCCTGTTAATCACCGTGCTGGAACAAAGAAGAAAAGAAGGGAAACAGAAACAATGAACAACGGGAAAAGATGATAATGTTATTCAATTGTCTGTCTTAATCTCCATCAACATGCTCCTGTCCTTGCATCACAGACGCACTCTCATTAGCAATGACAGCTAAACATCATTGGGTGTGTGTACGTGCCTGTGAGTATGACCATCATTCAAATTTAACTTTACTTCGTCTGTTCTTCCCCTCGTCTTCTCCCCCGTTCCCCACCCTCCTCTCTGTTATGTGAGCCTGTTATTTATTTCCCTCATTAGCGATTGTTTCTTTCCATTAGAGAGAGCGAGAGCCTCTTCTTGCCAACGCTCTCCTTGGGGAGAGCAGAGGAAACTGGGCTCCTCTTGGCAAGAGGCGCTCCCTTTTTTAACCCTCTTAAATAGAGTTGAAACAACCCCCCCACTACAAAACCCCTCCACCCTTTTTTAGGATCCAAAGCAAGGTGTTGGCTGGGGTTTGGGTCTGCGTGTGCCCGAGAGTAAGACTAGTGTGGAAACGGAGTGAGGATTTGATCATAAGCTCCTGCCATTACCTGTGTACTGACATTCCTGTGAGTCGGGTGCCACCCGTTCATACCTCCCCCACACCAGCACACGGATGCTCGTATAAAAATAAAAGAAAGAACCCCACCTGTACACACAGGAATTTCCAGATCCCAAAGACAACACAGAGGGCTCGCCGACATATTTGCCGTCATCCTCTTATTAACTCTCCCCGTTTGAAAAGGGGCACATCAAAAGTAAGCAAAACACGTAATTACTGGCATTAATGTAACGAGCTCTTGGAGATGAGCCGCTCTCCTAAGCCCACACCCCCCACCTCCCGCATTCGGAGGGTCATGAAGGAGGGTTGGGGGGGGGGGGGGGGCAGCAGAGGGAAGGTTCAATTAAGTGAGCTGTTCACCCAACATGAACAAACGTATTTAGTGGGTAATTAGCAGATCATTTTGCAGGTATGTCTGGCGCAGGCCACAAAAGACACTGTCAAGGAGGGAGTCAAAGTAGGGAGGCTTGTGTGAGGTGCAAAATGCCCCGTGACTCTCTAACAGTCCCCATGCCCCGTGACTCTCTAACAGTCATTAACAATGGAGAAGTAACTCAAACGCACACACACGCATGCAATCAGCCTCTTCCCACCTTTACACAAGCCCTTGTCTGCGCTCTGTCTTCCCCCCCCCCCCCCCCCCTCTCGCTGTTTCTTCTCATTCTCGGAGGAACCCTCGTTTTCTGTATGATGAGCTCCTGGGGGGCTTCAGCGTTTGGCAGTGAGGCTTTGTCTCTCACACGAGCTGAAAAGAGAGAGAGACCGAGAATGAAAGAAGACTGAGAAGGAGGGTAAAAACTTGAGACCCCCGGGGGCACTTCTCTCCACATTGTGGGGATTTGCCTAACAGCTTCACAAGAGGGTTTACATCTTCCTCTGAACACGAGGGGTATAATCACAGATCAAAACAAATTACCTATCTGTAGTCAGCAGAGGTGTCCGCCTGTCAAAAGCCCAGAGTTACATAAGATTTAAGTCAGCGCTAACTGAGCCTCTGATTTGGGTCGCGGGGTGAATACTCACTTTGAAACGTCGACGTGGCGACGGGGCCCGGCGGGAAGACGCGCATGCTGCAAACCACACAAACCGACTGTGATGAACAAAGATTTGCTTTGAATATTACTTCCAGCCCTCCGAAAGTGCCATCGTTGTGAACTTTGATTAACTTGCCCCCCTCGCGCAATGGATCGTTATTGTGGGTTTTCCGCGCGGCACGTGCAGCATATCAATGTTTTCCAGAACGGAGGTGTACTCTGCAGCCGCCCCGTCGGTCTCAACCGGAGTGGCAGCCGGATTGTCTTCTTAAAGGTCGGACCTGACGACATCATTGCAGGGTAGGACCGTCACGCTCGGAGCGCTGATTTTTTCAAACGCGTGCACATCAGCGTCTGAGGCCGACGGGGCATAATCAAGGATTTCACCAACTGTATTTAAGCAGTGTGTGAGACTACGTTCCTGGACACTTGTTGATGCAACCACAGCTTTGTGGAAGTTCTCAACACTTTGGGGAAAAAGGGATGTGGGGGGGACCTGGTTACCACAATATCAACCGCAGAAGTCTGTGTGGTACATCCAGAACTCCTGGGAAACACATCAGTTGGAAAATATGGCGCTGGTCACCGTAACGGAAAAATAATACATGGCTGATTATCCTATTAGACGGCGTTTGTGGCTTTCTTTGTTTTGCCAGCTGTGTATTGGACACTGTGTTTGTAATCGATCCAGCCCACCTGTACCCCTGCCACCCTCGGAAGCAGCGCTCCAATCTTTTATTTGTGTTTTACTGGTGACCCTTTGGCCACGAGGCCGGCTCTTAGCTCAACACAAGTAGAAGAAAAGTTGGACTGAAAACGGTTTGTTTTCCAAGTAGTATCATTTTATCAGCAAAACTTTTAAAACCAACCCTTTTTTCCAATTTGGAACAGTTTACTTTATTTCTTGATGTCATTGATGCGAAGATATAAGTAGTACAGCCCCTATCATTGCTCAAAACGACTAAACCAGACCAGACTGTAACCGGGGCAGACTTATGACATTGTGTGGACTTCAGGAACGACTAAAACCTTCTTACAGTTTTCATTTATTTATTTATTTTTGAACTCTTTAATTTCTCAGAGCCGTAATTGAAAGATGCTCTGGATTGCTTCTGCTGCTTGCGTGCCCTTGGCAGGAAGGCGAGGGGTCTCTCTGGGACCTCTGAGAGGTCTCAAAGCACCGGTCTCAGGAATGCTGCTGGCAACACACCTCGAGGCGTCTGGTGGAAGGTTAGATGGGGTGTCCGACCTGACATGTCTATATATACAATGTCTTTGTAGGGACACCCGGGGTTATTGTTGAAGGATTAGGGCCTCGTCTTTGATGTTAAAGTCACCTGATAATGCCGGTGTCGGCTCCCGCGACAACGCTGCAGCAACGCAGTGTGGGAAGAATTGTGAAAGATAGCTAGCAGCGTGCGTGGCTGCAGGTCTCTCAGGCGTCGTGTAGGTATCAAGGCAGAGTCAGCACGGCTGATCCCTATAATTACTCTCCCGTTACCGCACAATTAACCGCAAAATGAACTCATTAATGACACGGACACCTCGTACCGAGCGGCGTGAACAAAGCGCGTGTTCTGTCGGTAGTTCTTTTCACGTGTCAAATACAAATTGACCTGCTAACGTGTGTGAAGACAACGTGGTAATGTGTTAAATTAATAAGCTTTTTTTTATGATTAGCATCATTAGAAAGGTTACGGATTGTGAAATTTCAAGTGAAGAGGAAGCCGTTCTTGAGGCAACCCTGTAAAAGTTGACATGAAGCATTGATAAGTAACACCTGCATTGGTGATGCTGTACAGCATTACTCCTTCGGTTTTGGAAATCCAACTCCCCCAAATCCCAGATTAGTGGATCACAGAATCTCGGGGCGCTAGTGAAAACAGCCACGTCTGGCGATGACTCAGTTATTGTTATAAAACAGACTTGAATGAAAACCTCATTAGTTTTATCTGTGAGCTGGAATCGGGGGTGCTGTCTGGCCTGGATTCCCAGCAGTCAAAACAGAAAACAAGAGCTCACTGTGTGCTCTTTGAGACATCAAGGTGTCTGATCTGAATTGCTTTAGCTTGGAGGGAGAATGGCTTTACCGTCTCTGTGAAACTGATCCGTGAAGTGGATTAGGGACGGTTCTTCTTTCACTCAAAACAACACAGCTTGAGGAGTTAGACGAGAAGTGGATGAAGCCCTCTGTGTGTGTGTGTGTGTGTTTTGTGTGTGTGTGTGTGTGTGTGTGTGTGTGTTTGAGAGAGCAGCCCTTATACCATACCAACAATAATACATGTTTACCTTGTAATTTCCCCCCTGTGCTGGAAACTATCTTACTCTACAAACATGAACAATTCTTCTTCAGACCAGCAGGCCCTGCATACAGATTTACCACTCAATCATCCTGTAGATGTTGGTTTCACAACGCTCTTGGTTGATGTTTGAATGGTTATCATCCAAATGAAGAGAAGTTGGACATGTTCAGTGAATTCATTTGTCCAATTACCAAGAACAAGCTAGTAAAACTGCTAAAAACAAATATAAATTCCATAACTACATTTGCACTAATAGAATAATAATAATAATAATTTAACGGTGGTTCTGTCTGTTTTTGAGAATAAAAAAAGAACCTTATCTACTGCTGCTTCGTGGCTCCATTAGTACATTTTTAGATGCCAATATGGCTTATCACCAAGGGGTCAGCCTGCGAACACATTCACAGGAACAGAGTTTGTCCTTGGACTGGCACTTTTTTTGGCAAGGTGGCGGAATGGCTCCATAACAAATGAGGGACGCCCTGGCTGCGCCAATAGTCCAGGTCCCTTGGCAGACTGCGCCAAATTATCTTTGCTTCCCAGGATTTATGACTCTGGAGAGTCGATCGTTAGACAGGAATCACAGCAACACAGAAACCGTCATCAGGTTGGACCAACGTCGTAACTAACCAGACCGTGTTGCCCGAGGGCGACCAACCGTCTGCGGAAGGATTAGTCAACTTTTCGGAGCGTTTGATGTCACTAGACGAAGTGGCAGTTCATCATTTCAACGTGTGCTTTAATGGAATGTGTTTGATTGGCTTTGTGAGCAGCCGGGATCACAAGAAGTAGCAAAAAAAAAAATAAAGTAGACCCCTACCAATACCTTAAACTTGCTTATTGCAGCTGTTCCAGCACCTTTTTTTTAGGGACACGTCAGTGATTAAGTTGGATACAGGTGTATTTTTTTCACCCCGGGATTTGCCCTAAAATAGTTCACTTTGTTTGCTTCTAAAAAGTACAGTTTTCGGTGTGCAACAAACATTTGAGCCGCATCTGTATCACAATCCCTTTCTATTCAATGTCCCCTAAAACAAGCAGCTAGTATTTGCATAATGAAATATATGTACTGTATACGAGAGTGGCTTCACGAGATTAGTTAATTTGATCAGCGATTATTGAAACCAGTAACCTTCCAGCCAACTATTCATTCCTGCTCAGTCTAATCCTCATCTGCATATCATGTGCATATCTCTGCCACATACTTATCTTCTGGTCAGACATAGGTATGCTCATGTCATCAGATCACAACATGTTCCATCCTAATTCGTAAAAACTGGGCCCTGAAATCTTCATTTCCATCTTATTGGCATCAAACAAGCGTGACAGAATTCAGTCATTCTTGGCCTTGATACATGTTGTCAAATGAAAGCTACCAGCAATACAATCAAACAGGGGAGAGTACACGCCGGGAACCAGTCCGGATCCTAACTTTGTTGCGGGGACTGTGTAATTATTCATGCAGAAATACTGTCTGGTCTGGTGAGTGTAATATGTAAGATGGTCCACCCGGGGTAGAATCTCAGTGCTCAGAGGTGAATTGAAACGCACACAGCAATGACACGACCGGGCTTCTGACACGTTCATTAGCACATAGGCAGATTTGACACAGCTGGAATATGTAGCGAGGAGCTGCTGTCAAGGTCTTGGAATGCTGCAAGACTGGCACAAACTAAGGGTTGGATGCTCATCGCCGTGTCATAAGAGACCTGCCGCTGTCTCGGTTCCTTTTTTTTTTTTTTTTTCTTTCTAAAATATATTATTTATTTTCCTCCCTGCGTTGTGTCGTTGCAACACACCGAGTGTCATCATTTGCATGAGTTTGACACCCTCGTGTCTAACTTCTTTGTCCCCTCTCCAACTTGTTTCCTCTCTGACCGTTCTTTTTCTCTCCCTCTTCCCCCCTCTGTTCATTCCAGTTGTCTCTCTCTCCCCCTTTTCTCTCCCCCTCTCGTTCCCTCTTTTTCTCGCACCGTGCCTCTCCTCTTTTCGCTGGTAGTGGCGGTGCCATCCATGCCAATTATTTTCAGTTGAGCAGGTGGCTCCTTGCAGGTGGTAGAGGATTAATCCCTGTAAAGACTTCACTTCATTAGGAAATCCGTTTAATGTGGCCAGTTGATTGATAAATGTCCCGGACCTCTCGGAGTCCCCAGACTACTGCCAAGTTTGTCTATTCTACTGTATGCTGGGTTGACCACGATGTCAGAGACGGAGAGTGGGAGGCAAAAAGACGTGTTTGTTGTGAGGTAATTATATAGGACGGTTATTCTATTTGCCTTCTGGGATGTAAAAGGTTGGAGAATGCACTTTTGCAAAAGGAAAAAAAAAAAGAAAAAGTAGTGACTGGAAAGTTGTTGCGAAATAAGTGATGGGTTTAACAATGCAGACTGTACATTAAAAGCACAAGCAATTTTCCCCACCTCTGTAGCGTGAAGATGAAAGAAAAAAGGAAAAGAAGGTATGGCTTAGTAGATTTAACACCAGAGTGAGAGTAAGCACTACAAGTATCACAACATTTTAAGAATCTAAGAACTTGCAATCTCCGACCACCCGCACTCTGATCACCGTGTCAAGCCTCTGCGTTTAATTAAAGTAACTCTTTAACTCGCCCCTCTATCATTTTCTATCCCAGTATTATCACAATTACCGGAGGAGGAGGAGGAGGGGGGGAGGAGGAGGAGGAGGAGGAGGAGCCGCCGCCGCCGCTTGTGGTCCTGGTCGGATTTGTGAAACACTGACGGGACGACCCCCCCTTCATCAAGTCTGTCAAACAAGGATGACAAATGTGTCTCTGCATCCCCCGAGATGCCTACAATATTTAAAGCCATGGGAGAATGGCAACGCTGACAGAGACTAGCCCCTCCTGGCCGACACAAAGTTCGAGCCGCGTCAGGCTGCATCCTTCTCAAATTCTAAGCAGAGACTGAGTTGAATCTGACGGCATGTTGACTTCATGATTGTGACGGAGCGTATATGGTGTCTGTCTCAGGTTTCTGCGAGGCACCGGGGTGAAGCCTAAATATATTTCATCAACTCTAAGAGGGATTTGGTTGCAGGGGTGCCAATTAAAAATGGATATAATTATCCTACAATGGAAATGTGCCTTTTTAACCAAATTATTTCAATCCCTGCTAAACCAGATGTAATTTTAAAAAACACACTCACACATGTACAACTAGACACGCACCTACAAATGACGTGCACAACGCACCTTTGATCGCAGAAACAATAGCTTGGAGATACAGTCGGGCTATCAGGCAATCAAAGATGGAGCCATTCTTCTTCCAGCTGCTTCCAAGCATGTAACTATATTGCTTTGCCCGGTGCTCGGAGCCTTGTCAAAGTATGACAGAAGATCACACCTTTTTTCCCAGGGTGAGCGCCTTAATTACAGGGTGGCTTCCAGCCTTACCACATCTGTACAAATGTCAGTCCAGAGTTCACCGCTCTTTGTGTCCTTTGATTTCCTCCCTCAGAAATGGGTAAAAGAAGAGAAAACTAGTTCACATTGTTAGGCAACAAGGCATTGTTATCCAGAAGCTTTGCATTTGAGGTCACCCACACCCTTCATTTTTTCTATTAATGACATGCAATGTGTGCCATCATTACTCATGCTGAATATCACATTTCTTTTACTGTCCCCTGCATCTGCACTTTATCTATATTTTAATTGCTATAGGGTCGTACATCGATCAATGATGGATGTCCCATGTATTACATAGCTTGAATATCCATTCGTCACATCACACATGCTTTAAATACATTTGTGTTGGATATTAACCTCAATAAAGCATTGCAGTGAAAGTATAATCCGCTAAGAGCTATTAATGTAGTATTTTTAGTTTTTTTTCTTTCAAGTATTAGCATTCTCATTTTATATTCAACACGTAATGCTCCTTGTTTTAGTTGTCTGCAAAACTGTCACACTGTGGCCTTAATTAGCCTGCAGCCACAGATTAGGTTTATTTTCTCATGGTAATTCCGCATGACTTTTACAGTATGTGACTTACTAACCTGCCTGTTATTTCCATCAGCAGCACCTGCGTCTTTGTTCTACCCAGAGCTGCAGGTGGCAGCACAGTCTTAGAGGACATTGCAGGCTAGATTTCTACAAAGATACACACACACACACACACACACCACTTAGCCCCGTTGAGCTTCTCCTCATTCGCCTGAAGTACACACTTTGACCTTTGGATATTTGTTACTCAGAGAAAGTGACATTGGGAGTCAGCCGGTGGCTCGCCGCTTAGCTTGACTGTCTGTTTGTAGGCGGTGTAATAATTAGCAAGTTCTCCTGCCTGTGCTTTTTAATGTCCCTAATTTGGCTGAGACAGAAACTGTGTTTGTGCTGCTGCGTGATGCAGCCTGCATTTCTAAAGTGTTTGGGGTGCAAAGCCGAGGTGGGTTTTTTCGAGTCTTTTCTTACGCACCACTCTACATGTTGTTTCCATTGGTGAGGTGACGGTTGGCTGTTTATGATGTCAAAACGGGGACAGGCGGTTGAAGTATTTTGGCTGGAGGGAAGAGGGTTTTTCACACTGATTTACTAGATTTGGAGGCTTGCATCTCATTATTTGGACTACTCTTTAACCTTGGCTGTTCAATTGTGAAAGAGGGGGACCGAGGTGTTAATGACCTGCTTGGGCTTCCCAGTGGCAGGAGGGGAAGGTGGGTAAGATTGTTAAGAATCTGTAAGTAACCGATAAAGAAGGTAAAGTATATTAAATGAAATATTTCTACACATCTGTTTGATTTTTAAAATAGCTGAGAACATTTTTTTATATTAGTTCATTACTTCACAGTTCATAATTGGCTCAATGTCCTAATTTTATTTGTGACTATAATTACTGCTATTCCATTCAGCCACATCAAAAAGGAGAACTCATTGCTCTCATTGCTTCAAAACAACGGCAAACCTTTTAACGCTCCGAAATAAATCGGAAAATAGAAAAACACACAAATAAAATCCCATTGACAAGGCCCAGCTGTGAAGGTCCTTATCTGAAATACCTCAGAATACACAGCCATTGATTTCTCACTAATGCCGATGGGCGAAGGATTCGTCAGCCCTGTTGCTGCATATCTCAATCATTCACCGGGAATGTCTTGTGTGTCATATACTTCCAGCTCTACTGAATAAATGCAGGTCCAAATGTCTCAAGGCTGTACATTGTCATTCATATACCAATAATGTGATTCCTGCTTGTGACCCCACATCTGGCAAAACTGTTGCCCTTTTGGCGAGTGTAGCTCGGCCTCCCGTGGGCTTTTACCTCTCTGGAGCTGGAGCGGTGTTAGGGTGCAGAGTGATGGCCCTCATGCTGCGGAAAGGTGTGTGTGTGTGTGCACGTGTGTTAGTGTGTGTTTGTATTAAGCAGGGGGTGTCTTAGGCTGACCATTTGGGAACAGAACCCAGGTTTTAAATACTGAGAAGCTAGAGGAGAAGACTCTGTCAGCTTTGAGGATACAACACTGCCAGCACAGAGGTCACTGGAGTACACACACGCGCACACACACACACTCACAAAAGTACACACGCACATAAACTTACATGTAAATGCACTTGTGCATCCATTCATACAGACTGTCACTGTCTCCCACTCTCCACTGGATACACACACACTCTTCCTCACTGTTATGTTAACACACACACACACACACAATGAGCCATTCAACAGTATTGCTTTGCTGCTGTGCCCTCTCCTCCCCTATGTAGTCAAAACTCCACCATGGGGTCAGTAAAGCAGCGGTCAGACGGATAATAGGGAAACGGCTGAAACAGGAAACTGTTGACACATTATGAGGAAGTAAAGGACGGACGCAGGAAGCACAGAAGGGAAGGTCTGTTAACTACAATCTTTTCAAATTAGCATGGTTTACATATTAAATTCTCAGAATGACTACACGGTTTACAAATGTCCCGGTTTAACTGTTTCATATTATTAAAAAAATATATTCCTATATGTTTTTACATCATTGCATCAGTGCTCATATCAAAACGTTCTTTCTTTGTAAAGTAATTATGAGGAAAATACCCCCATCGAATAGCTTTTGCCGGACAAGGTCAAAAATCCCTTGCTCTTGTGTAAAACCATTTGTTCCACTCGCTACGGCCAGAAGACACTGATTAACTATTTTTAACCATTCTGATTTGCATCGTGTGAGCTAGTCAATCAGTACAGAACATAAAATGTACAAATGTAACACCACAAAATTTCAGCGCTAAAGTATATCAGCGCTGGAGGCAGTGAGTAATGATTGTGCTTCATCTAAACTGCTCTAGTCCAGTGCATTTTTACACGTGCACACGCAGTCACACTTCCTCTCTGCAGGTTGACTTGTCAGCTTGAGATGGCTTCATCCACCATCCATTACTTTAATGCCCTGCCTTTCACCCAAATGGCCTTTGCATATTCACCACGGAACCTACTAGTGCATCCCTGGGTAAAGAATACACACGCATGCGCACACACACGCGCGCACACACACACACACATGCACATGCATTGACGAAGATTGGTGGAGTTAGATTTACAGCCTGGGACTGTCACCTGTGACTTAGCGCCATTGAAATTAGTCACAAATAGCATATTAGGGCAGCTAATCAGGCACGCCTGAGCACTTTGCTTTCTTTATGTGGTCATAAAGGAGAGAGTATATGGGCGCCCTTAGGCCTTGGGGTGAATGATCGTCCTGACCTCCAGTGAACCAAAAGCCACACACGGCTGGGGAGGGATGGGATGTAGGCAGGCGGGTGTGTTCCCACAAAATGTGTCTTTGATACACAGAAGATGACTGTGCTGCATCAGAAAGTCATTTCTTTTGGTTTTACAGCAGCTGTGTTAACTCAACGAATCCACATGACTAATGCCACGAAAGACAGAGGGAGGCAATTACAGAATTATGGACACACTGTATTGTATGTCTGCAAGATTTAGGTATACTGTGTGTCTGTGTGTGTTGTGTGTGTGTGTTGTGTGTGTGTGTGTGTGTGTGTGTGTTGTGTGTGTTGGGGATGGGGTTCAAAAGTAGGCTGGAGCCATTTAATTACATTAAACATTTTTAATACATTTTTTTTACTTTTTATACTGAATCTTTTTCTTGATTTGGGGTGATTCCAAACTATAGATTTAAAAAAAAAGATAAATAAATGCTAATGTGGTTTTAGATAATCTATACATTTGAAAGACAGATTTTCTCACTTCAAGATTTGCATGACACAGACATGTGACTTCCGTCTCGCGCTACCTTCTCATGAGCTAGAGGACTTTGTCGGACACGGAAAACTCTGGCCCCCGTCGAGAAACCACACACCCTCATGAAATAGTAAAGCTTATCTCCTGCTCTTTGACTCGAAGTCTGTTGAACGAACAGGAGAGGGCATGAAGGTCGAAAAATGCATAAAAGAAAATGTGATTCAGGAATCAAGGAAGAAGAGAGAGGGAGAGGAATGAATTGTTGCGAGGGGAGGAAATCAGTCCTGCATGTCACACACACCGAATAGTACAGTGTGTTTTCATATCAAAGTAAATGTTAGTCAGATCCAATATGGTGATTTCAGTAACTACTCAAACAGCGCTGCGATATTCTGCCCCTAATTGACTTGGTGTGGTCTCACTAGACCGTCTTTCTTTAAAATAGCACTCTGATGAAAAAAACGACCAGCTCGCTCTCTCTCCACTTCTTTTCTCCCTCCCTTTTGTGATTTACCATTGAGGAGATGAATTTGAAATTTCAATCATGGAGTTGTTAAATATTGATGGGTCTTCTAAGTCGTTAACGAGGTCTCGGCAAGGACGGGGGAATAAGCCTTCTGTCCGCTCCGTCACCTAAAGGGATCCGGCCGGTTCAGGAGGTCACTGTACCCAACCGTAATCTCCTAACGTCTATGATATTTTTTTTATGTCCCGCCAAAGCTATTCTCTTACATCAGCTCTTATCGTGAATTGCCATATGTTAAAAAAAAAAAAAAAAAAAAAGAAATAATAAAAATTAAATAAATTTAAAAAAAAAATCTAATTATGCACTATGTAGCTGAGCCTTTATTCACTGTTCAAGATGTGTCAGTTATAATGAGAGCACTGCAGTACGATTTGATATGATAATAGAAATCTTTATCTGGGTCTCGGCAGACCTCTCGTGCGTCTCACTGTTTAAAAGAATAAGCGCCTGCAGGCCATTGTAGAGCAAGGCGGCCCTCATATGGTTCAATATGCGACACCATAAAACCAAGATGAGACTGTTTTTATTATTGCTGCCGCCGGAGCAAACCCAATCAAACGTTATGTACTTTGAGATGTGATCATTACATTTTACAAACAATGTCCCACCAAATAAGATTTGTTTGTGCAACGTGGTCACATTAATGGCTTGTAATCTTGTTGGGTCTGACTTCAGACACTGAAACACTGACTGATGAGGGGAGGCAGTCGGTACAGTTGCATTGATAATAACCCCTGATTGAAGAAGCGTCTTTCATATCCAGTTTGTCTTATGAATATAGACTAAATTGTTCATTAAACTATGCACGTTAATATCAAACTTGTTGTACTCAACAATAAATAATAGAAAGTTGTTTGCTTCTTGTGTGTTGGGTTAAAGCTTGAAAAATGTAGCAATTTATATCCGCCACTAAAGCTGGGAACTGGGAGAGTCGTATATGTCAATGACAATAATGCAATAAAAAGCATTTTGGGGGTATCTCCAGTTCTGCACTTAGCCTCTTGGCAGTGGTTTGATCAAGACGGAATAAGCTTGTGACTTTTCAATTCCGGCCATAATTTGTTTCGATATTACATCTCCTGGATAGAGCAAGTGATGGAATTTTTCCTATTCGGGGCTGAGGCGGTGGGGAAGCTGACGATGTCCCATAATAGGTTATCACCAACCATATCTTTTGCAAAATAGAAACCCAACACATGTACATCTGTGGCCTAGTGTCAGAGCCTTAAATATACATCAGAAATGCATTAAATTTGCTGATTGCTATTCTTTTCCAACAGCGTGTCAAGCCCCAAATTTATTTTTGTTACGTGGCATCCCGATTACTTTGAATTGCCAGTGGTCTCTCTTGACGTTGACGGCTCCGAAGGAAGTGACAACATTAAATTTAGTGTGTGCATATACGCGTGTGCGAAGCCAACAGGACGATGTACCCGTGTTTTCTCTTAGATTGTTTGAGGTCCATCAGTGGGAGCCAAGGCCTCTCATATTGTATCTAATTCATTGGAACCAGTATGGCACTGGTACCGCTGAAACACTGATCAGATCTCCAGAGAAAAGACGCTTCTCACAGGAAATGTAGCCGACACAAAGTAAAAGCTCTATTTGATTGTCTTTCCAAAGAAATATCCGTGTTGAATCCAGCGCACCGCTGACCCCAAATCCTACCTCTCAATCACCAGCCGCAGCGTGTGTCTCTTCCAAGTCTTTGACAGGTGGGGATTTACAAACAGCTGAACCAAGTTTCTTTCAAGTGTTGCAAATGAGTCCCACGGTTTCCTGCTCGGTTTCCACACAGCACAGGCGCAACACTACGATGGTATCCGACGCGATCCTGATAAGATATATGGACGTAATGCAGACAGCGTGATTAAAAGACTGAGGTAGGATGGAAAGGAAAAATAAGTCTGTCCATTGACATGTGCATCAGTTTCTATTAGACACAACGTTTTTTTTACGAGGGAAGACACTGAAGGTAATTTGGTTTGAAACAATAAACCAGGTTTATTCTTTCCTACAGTGCAAAAAAAAAAAAGAGGAAAAAAAAACTTGTTGAAAGATCTGTCTTAATGAGAACGCCATTTGGGCGTCAGGCTATTGACCTCTCTCGGGGCTGTGAGGAGTGAGCGCTTTCACAGGTTACTGTCTATAAATTTCAGCCGTCGACACGACACCCTATTTCATCAGGGGCCCGGCTGACGTGCCCTTCGGATTGATGTCCCCCGTGCCCATTTGTCTGTTTTACACTCCTTTAGTGTCTTTGTGCTCCGCTAGATCTGCACCTCTTTGCCTTGATTGGGTATTGACAACAAATCAAAGGGGATAATATATGATGATGTTTGCCCAGTATCCCAACAAGACAAGATAGTCGCGCGGCCGGCCAGGCTGGTTTACATGTGTTCTCTGTGAATGTCAGTGAGACTGCATATCGATTCCCCAGCGGACAAAGAGTCATTCTTCTTCTAGTGGCCAATACCTAGTTCAGTTAAAAGTGTGACAATGAAAAGCGCTGGCGGCAGTAAGTTTAGAATTAAGCCGTACTTACAATGAAAGACCCCCCCCCCCCCCCTCCCATGGAGTAGGCTCTTCGTGACTTAAGTGATAGGCTGGGAATGCAGTTATTGCTCAGCCTTCAGAATTCCTTTTGCTTGCGAGATAATGTGTATATCATAAAAGTTTGTTTTCTGCCCCTCAGGCCTACTCAATAAATGAACATAACAGCAGGTCCTTCTCGCTACCTCTCTGTCACACAGTCTCGCAGACGCACACACACACACACACACACACACACACACACACACACACACACACACACACACACATGCGTGCGCTCACCAAGCATCTTTGAAATGGGTTTTGTATTGATTTTTGTAACTACCCTGTTAGATGACGTTGTGCCTTAGCGTGTCATTTCTAGATGGCCCTGCCCCGAGCAGGTCATTGAGGTGCTAACTGTCATTTGGAGGGACAGAAAAGCAATCATAGCTTTTTCATTACTTACTGTTTTCCCTCCCTCTCCTCTCCCCGTTTTCGCTCTCTTTTTACCCCCAGTCGTGGGATCGCCTGACATATTATGGCTTCTGTGATTTAACTGCACTCTTAAATTAAGTGCCGGAATATCAAGGTGTAGCTTTAGAAAAATAAACTCTGTGTCAAGGGATCAAATACCCTGGAGGTCAAAGTCTTGAACTTGTAGTGGCGCACTCATCAATTTCAAACTTGTATGGGCTTGTTCTGTTTTAGGTGTACACAGGGGAGGAGGTTTTGACTTGATGATTGTTGTGTGTATTGTGTTTCAATACAGAAACATGGAATTCTGGGAAATCTACAGACGGTCCGGACATTTTCTTACACTACTACTCATATTCAAAACTTGGATTTAACCTACAATTTTGCTACATAATTGCTGTGGTTTTGATTACTGCAGTAGATCAATAAATCACGGATCACTTGGTTAATGTTCGGCAACCAAACTGAAACAATGTGTCGAAGTTTATGTTAAGTTTAGAAAATGGATCATTCATCAAAACTTTAAGTACCACTTCAAACTTTAAAGTTGGAGAGCCGAGGTCAGAGCAACCCAAACCAACTGCATGATTAACTTGTGTATTTGACTTTCATGGCGTCGTGCTTGTTTTACTACATCTTGAGAAGACAAACTTATCCAGCCAGATATTTAGCATGCAAGCACTACTCAACGGCATGTAGGTGATCAAGTTACTCATTTTAAGAAATGGTATACCTAAATCAACAATTTAAGTATCCTTAGACCGTAATCATTTCTTTAGGATTTTGAATTTTCAGCATTACATGTTGCTTGCATATATCATTAATTAAAGTCCTTATGTCATTATTTAAAAAAAAAAAAAAAAGAACAAATGAGCACTCTATATGACCTTCAGCATATTCTGTACGTTGTCCCATGATCAAAAGACAAGCGTTTGGGAGATTTGATAACCTGCGGCCTTGTCGTATGAGATTACGGGACTCGTGCAGAGGAGGCTTGATACGGGGGCTGCGTTTGGGCCCCAGCTGCCACAGAGAAGCTGGCTGATGGAGACAATCGTCAAAGGACGACGAGATCAAAGACAAATGATGTGGACCAGTTACGGCGAGTATCGCCGCCGCCGTCCCTGCGGTGCGCTGGGGGAGGGGGGCTCTCGTTTGGTTTTAATCAATGAGCCTGCTCAATGCCGCGGCCTTGCTCTGACTCCCATCACTTTACAGGGAACTTAATCACCTGGGCCATTTAGAATGCAGTGCAAGACGGAATGAGGGTGATGTCACTGCTTCCTCGGCTTACAGTAAGCGCTTGGGAAGCAGGCCAGGGGGGGGAAAGGGTCACAAATGACTGGTAAGAGCCTCATTCATTTACTTCAGGATGAAAGTTAATTTACTTTGAGTGTAAACAAAAGAAGTAATTTCATATTACTCAGAGGATGCAGTTTTATGAGAATTTATCGCAAATACATGCACTTCTGTTTATGAATATGGATTCATAAACAGAAGTGACACACTTTAACAAATCATACAACTATTTTTCCCTTTAGAAACTGAGGTGACAGGCGTCTATAAAGACGAAATCTCACTAACCGACTTCATTTATTGTTTCTTATGCGGGTCACCTTCAGCTCAGCAATGCACTCATAATGACAGCAGGGAAAGACGAGTTCTACGGATGAGCAACAAAGAGATTAGACCGGTGCAAATCCCCCCCCCCCCCCGCCCTCCTACCACCCACCCCGCACCAGTCAAAATATTTTTCTTGTTATACGTTCAGAGGACATTCATTCATAATGTCATTAACAGTTAGGCATGAGGTTAGCCTCTACATCATATGCTCAATGTGACCCCATTACTCTCCATCAACTTATCCAACCAGACGTCCCGGGGACCCGGGCTGTGGCCCTGCACAACCCCCCCTCCACCCTGTAAGCCTTCCAGAAGCTGTCTGCCTTCCCACGCGCCCCACCTCGACACAGGTCCCTCGCGCGCACACACACACACACACACACACACACGTTCCAATGCCAAGAGAAAAAATGCCAACCGCACACAGTGACGCTCATACTCTCATACAAGCACGAGCTTACTATGACATACAAGTAAAAAAAAAAATAGTGTCTGTGCACTTTCGGGGAACACAAACTCAGGTACACACACACTTATGCGCCCCCCCTCTCCCCCTCTAGACACTCTGCTCGTCCATCGTGCCACTGGAAGATTGTGCTCCATTCTACTGAAGGTGTTATGGGCTGTTATCAGCAAGACCATTCCATGGCTGGCTGCCCTAATTGAGAATAATGAGGGTCACATTGAACATATGGTCGCTGTTGTGTCCCCTTTCCCCCCTTCTTTTCTCCTTTTTTCTCTCGCCCTCATACACACGTGTGTGTGTGTGTCTCGCTCTCCCAAACTCCCTCAGACAAAAGGTTCAGTCAAACTTTGCCACAGCCAAGCAAAAAATATCTCTGGCAACTGAAAGGGAGGAAGGACATTTTCAAAGTTGTTCTTTTTTTCTTCTTCTGACAAGTCAATGTCCACGCAGTCAGTTGGAAGCGAACCAGTGACCAGCGAATCAGTCGGAGGCAAAATGCTTCACCCGCTGAGACGGGCGGAGGTGGAAAAACTGGCCGACGCATTGTGCTGATATCAAGCTCCTTTGTTCTACATGTGGATACAGAAATCTGCTCTTCATTACCAAGGTCCCTTCTGTCATTGAAAGTTAAAGAATAACCGTGCCAGCATATTTTAACATTGACAGTCACCAGCTGATTATTAAGCTTGCGAGTATCACGGGTATAATGTAAAAAAAAAAGAAAGAAGGGGAAATGTTATTTGACCTGGTGTCAAAACGCATTCATTGTGGTGTGTATGAGACGGCGCTGCAGGAAGGACATGATTCAGTGGTGGATTAAATGTGAATGTCAGTTGAGAGTCCGGACCGAAGTTTACTGTTCTCAAAGCAGTTACGTGATATGGTTCAATGTCAGAATAAATCTTCGCAGCCTGCCACTATCATGTCATGTCTTTCGTCATTCAATATGTCTGCAGAGGAGATATCTAATGTACACAGTTAAAATCTGCCCTGCGTGTTGCATGGGGGGGGTGTACTCATGTCCGGAGCTCTGACTTTATCAACGCGGCTTCATGGTGAAATAGAAATCCTGGAGCTGTTCCTAGTAATAACACTGTTGCCACTACAACGAATTAATCTACAGAGACATCCCTCTCGCGTTTTACCAGTTGTGAAATCGTCTGGCCTTTTCTCACTCAGGGAAGAACTCTTCAAGCGCTTCATTACATTGCGCCGATGTTTTCCAAGAAGTCTGGTCCCCAGTGCTCCATAAGACCTCTCAGTATTTGGTTGGAATAAAGTTAGCAACCATCAAAACGGCAAACATGAAAAACGGCGCCCCAGACCACAACAGAACGACGTCGGCGAACGTCGAACAATTCCCTACTCGTTTACGGGACGCGCCCGTGTTGTAGCGTCATCCGCAGGAAGTAACTTTACAACGGAATACTGTCTGTCTCTGTTTACATAGGAATCATGCTGATTTTAGATGAGCTAGTAAAGGCGCTTTATGGTCCTCCCCACTGAACGGTGAATTGATTTGCTGGCATCTCGGTTTCTTGTGTAATATGCTTAGGAGGTTGGATTTATGACTATCTGTGACCCAGTCGCATTGTCAGTGTGCCGCATAGCCTCTGGATGCAGGCGTGGGTATCTGGTTTCATGTAGAAACAGGTGTAGTCTCCGACGTCTGATGATATGTGTAGCATATGTGCGTGCAGCTTGGACGTGTGCTCTAATGCACTGACACACCGTGCCGGTCAAAAGTTTGGACACACTTTCTCGTTGAATTGAATGTGAAAATGTCTCCGAACTTTTGACTGGACCAATATGTTTATTTATGAAATTTCCTTCCATCATTGTGATGGAGGATGTATCACTTTATGGCCACAAGGTATGTGCAGGGTATTTGTTTCACGTATAAATAACTGCAACCTGTCATTTGTGCTGTGGAAATATGTCCATTGCTTAATGTTTAATTCCTCTTCTACAGGTATTGATCAGAACGTACTCCGATGGTTTGTATACGCCGGTCTGCAACATTTTACACTACACATTGGTAGATTTGCATTAAATATGGCTGAAATCTACCGGTTTCATTTGTTTGCATATTTGGTTGGTTACCGTGGTGCTTTCTTATTCTTGAAGAATAATCTATAAAAAAACATGGGTGCTCTATCAAATAGAATAAACACAAATCAAGCCATGAATCCTCAGTGCCATAAGATAAATGCGGTCAATCAATCCATAATATATTGCTACTGTACATTTGGAAACTATTGAGAAAAGACTGTCTTCATTTGTCTGGCCGTTGAAATATAAACGTCCACACAGGCCCCCCCGACCACTGCAGGAGCGAGGCATGACATTTCTCCACTTTGAAAACACAATGAAATCTGAATATTGCCTCGACTGAGCGGATGCCCGTAGGGAAATAATCTGGGGTCTCTGAATAGTCCCTAATTGAATTGTCTTTTACTAAATAGAGTTTGCTCTAATGCATTCTCTCATCGGAGAATATGACAGCCGGTGGTGCTTCTCATATCTGCCTAAAAGAGCCCCCAGATCCAAGGACCTATTAACTGTATTACCCAAACCAATATCCCTGCCTAAACCCATTACCCTGAACCCATTGTGTATTTTTGTCACTACATCTTTGCTCAAAATCCGAATCAGCCTGTGATGGATGCTTAACAAGACTACACTTTTATCACATATTCTGCTGACCTTCAACAAATTGCTTTGTAAGTTTGCCTCCAAGATTGATGTGACAGAGCAGCTTACTCTAACGCAGGACTCAGGGTGAAAAGGGGTGGCAGGCAGGGGGGGGGGCGGCGTGTTGGCCCACTGTTTCAGTTTCTCCACGCTTGTAGACCCTAACCTCCATACGAACCCACGCCATCCGTCAAATGCGGTTTCTGCGAGGAAGACTGTTCCATTCAGTCGTGTACTTATAGCGTTGCGAGTGGAAAATCGACCAAAGATAGTTTGGTCAATTAGGGTATGTTGAAAGTAAACAAATGTCCACATACTCCCCTAAGAAGACCAGAGGTTTTCCAGGCAGGGCTTGACAAGGAACAGGTTAAATACCTGTGTTGTTGTTTCTGGATAAGGCATGACGCTTGTAAAAAAAAAAAAACCTCCCTCCTCTTATAGCTGCGTTCCATCCTCGCATGAGCCAAACTCTCCGAAGGCGTAAATCACTTTGACCTGCAAAACCTCCCTAACATTATGTAGTCAATGTAATGTATTGCATTTTTTTTTTTTACCAAAATAAACGCCGCTGTTTCAGCAGATGGGCTCAGCTCCACATAGCACGTTTGAATCATGATGTTTGAGTTTTCTATGTTGGTTCTACAGACCTGTGATGATGTTTTACTGGAGGTTATGATGTACTTTATGTAAGTGTCTGCAGGCGTTGTACATACTGCAACGTCTTTTTGGCATCATGATATTTCGAAATTGTATAATGTATACATCAATATTGTACTAACAAAAGTAATCTCTTGTTATTTGCCATTGTAAAAATACACTTCTAGGACTTGCAGTGACCTTTGAAGCTACCGGTCTAAGCAAAGGCCTTTATTTTTGGATATTTGGTGCAGCCAGCGGATTCAAGGGCTAAGACTACTTTTTCTAGCCGCAACTTGTTGTTTGCAGTCTGATTTAGTAACATGGCATTTGAGACTGCAGTTGGGTATTTCTTCTACAAGTTAACAAGCTAATTTTAAACCAATGAAAACATACATCTGCCAATGCATTCTTCACCTCTTTAGCGACACTGGCAGTTTACCTGCCTTCATCAAAGCCTGCTGGAACGTAATCTCTAGGTACTACTGGGACTACAAACTCAAACCACAGCGCTCATGGCGGCAAACTCCTGCCCCTTTCCCTTACAAGTTCTCCATGTGAAAACTTAATCCGTTTACAGAGATTAAAGCAATATAGACAATAGTGTTTCGTCCAAAGCCATCAGGTTTCTTTCCGAAAAATGCATTCCGTAAGTATCTACTCCTTAGTTAGGTTTGGAGAGCTTTTCCTTCTCTCTATCAGCAAGGACCTGTGTCTTATCATGACTAATGCTGGAAATTCCTCCCTGAGATAAGAAAAGGAGCTTAGGATTACCCTCTTGACTGAACATTGGAAAAGATGGATGGGTGAGATGGAGTATGCACTAGATGTTTGTTGGTCCGTGTGTGTGTGTGTGTGTGTGTGTGTGTGTGTGTGTGTGTGTGTGTGTGTGTGTGTGTGTGTGTGTGTGTGTGTGTGTGTGTGTGTGTGTTCGGGCAAAATAGTGTGTTTAAAGACGAGAGGGGATGAGAACTGAGAAGGGGGTTCAGCTGGCTCCGCTGTATATTTTCTCAGTTGTGAAGCAACCTCACCATTAGTGTCACACACTCAGATTATCCAACCAACGGAACAGGGATAAGTGGATTGATGAGGTGCTTCCATAGTCCCCGGCTGCTACAATGGAAACCGGCCGCGTACTCCTGAAGCAGCTATTTTCCTCAAGGAAGGGCAGAAATAATGAGCTACTTAACCAGACTGTTCACTGCCTTTCTGTCATATTACAGCTGGCTTGTTTGTTTATCCCAGACAGATCTATATTTCACTTTTTTTTAATTGAATTACTTTGATACCGACTAAAAGCCCTCAGCCTAATAACATGCCAATTACAATGAAGAGCTACTTAGAATAAATATGAATATAATTCTGCAATTTATTGCTTTAAATAAAGGGTGGGCTGGGCTCCCTTGACACCCATTGATTAATAATTGGTGCTGTAGTCTTAAAGGGCATTTAAGGAGGGCAATTTCAGATTTTCACTTAGAAGTTAAAATGCCATTTGTCAGAGGAGGAGGGTACTCCTTACCTCTCTAGCTCTGGGTCAACAATTAAATCAAATAGATATTCCCTGACATAATGCATGCCCAGTTTTAAGACATTGGACACTATGCTTTTGGAATTGATAGACCAGCACATACCAGTGGAAATGTTTGTGGTGGGCCTTGTGATTACCTAGTAGCAATCTATTTTGAGCACTCTGCTTGATGATGCCTTTGCATTTGCATTTCTTTGTCATTTGCATGGACGTGTTCTCAAAATCCATACGGTAATGAATCCTCACATTTCTCAATTTATTAATGGACCTGGGCTTTGCAGCTTGTCTGAAACTAGTAACATATGTTCTCGAAATATGCATTGATTTATTTTGATCTTTTATATAAATTATTATCAAAAGACAAAGTGTGTGCATTGGCTACTTAAGTAATGACCTGTCTACAGCAGAGTATTCATTCACTGGCTACTCATAAACATAATATATAAACATAATATCAAGGTGGACTGATTTAAACTCTATTAGATGCATTGCTGTTGTTTTCTTGCTGCACTGCATGAGTTTTCTTTTGTGAAAGTTTATATTATAATGGTTACAACTACTGTGATAGAACACAAAAGGCTTCATTCCTTGTTACTGTTTACTGGTTCATACACGTACCGGCTCATGTTTTTTTTCGAGGTTGGGCAAGTCAAGGTGTTATAATCGTGTCAACGCATTAATTAATAACTAGGCTGTTGTAATTATTATTGCACGGTGTATTTATACTGTGCAGGTTTTAAGTGATTTATGTCGACGGCTGTCCCGGTCCGGTGGCTCGAGGACTACTGAAAAGACACGATCTCGCGCCGCAGTTGATAGAACCAAAGGTATTTGTAACCTGCATCCCTGAAAGTGTTTTCTTTCTTTTTTTAACTCAGATGCGCCAAAATAATTCAAGTACAAACGGGGATTTCACAGAGTAAAAAGCCCCTTTACAGTGAACCCCAGCTGTGTACTTAGTACTGGACCAGTTCACCTAACAGGGACACTTGCTACTGAACATAGATTATTGATAGATAAATAGATCATTGATAGGTAGATTTACTGTTTATGCTGCTTCCTGACATAAGAATCACCTTTACCTTTTCAGAAAAAACATTGTTAGCTTGTTAGAATGTTATGATCGTGGAGGGTAACTTGTTTTTCTATAACTATCTAGATACAATGATCTAGATCTAGATAAAAATTTAAAGCTTTTAAACAAGCATGCAATGCACTACTTTTGAATTAATTAATCAATGCGGTTAATTGTATTCATTAAGTGGTTTTGGCAATAGAACGAAGGATTCAAAACTTCCCAACTATCCCAAATGTCCCTTGGATCACCAACTTATTTATACCTAATTATGAATTATTACTATTGATAAACTGAAGGTATATTATATAATTTTGCTTCATTATAAAGTAGTGTTTCATAATAAATCGGATGTTCTAAAATGGAAAACTAAGGAAAACATTTATACCCCATAACATGGCTGACAGTGGACGTATTGGAAGAGATTTACTGTATAAAACTGTCTGATGAATAAAATTCAACCATTTATAAAAAATACGATTGACTGCTTTACACAGTGAGCATTATACCTACACACGTTAATCGTTTTTTTCCTCTGCAGTCCATAGTTTGTTTAAGGGTTGCTCACTCACAGCACGTTAAAGATAGCAGCAATAACAATTTTATTGGCAGTTAACAGCTCACTTGTCCTCGAGCCTTGGAGGATGAAGGAGACAAACTTTGCAAAAAACACCAAAGTGCATATAAGAGTTAACCACTCACCTACTATAGATAGTAAACTTCTCATGCTTTTCTTACACCGGTAGTGAACTTGGAAACCTCTAAAGTGGGTAATTTATTCTTCATGCGTTAACGGCAAAGTAAACAGCACTGCAAGCTCCATTTTGTCTTTAGAAAATATCCCATTCAAGAGAGATTGGCCTTCACTATGTAAATAAAATGCAGAGTTCATGACCAAATGATCGATCTAATCAGAGAAAGGGCATTTACGGTAAACACTCCACATTTAAGTGAAGGTTTCATATCAGAACTGAAAATTGCCTTTATAAATAAATGAAATGGAGATATCGCTTCACATTTGATCACAATCAGAAATTGCCCACTACAGGAAAGGGGAGCTGTATGTAAGAATATCTTGCATACAATCTACAGTAAAGAGTACCCCAAAAGCCGTGGCGGCTGGTGGTAGGGCCGTCCAATCGACTCCAGCAAGCTTCCCAGTGTGATTCAATGCAAAAAAAAAGGTATTAAACGCGCATTGTTACTTTGCAGTTAAATATTTTACATTTATTCCAACATATTAACACAATAAGGACTTATTCATACAATTCAGTATATTAATTAATGGTGTTCTTGTGCTTTCTTATTTTTTTCCGACAAGCGCTTCATGTCCCTTGCTCCCGTACCCGCTCATGCTGGCGTTGATTTAAAAAGCGAGCATGGGAAGCAAAATGTGATGTTAGCACGACTGCATCCAGCCGGCCAAACCTTCCGGATGTAGCAGTCTCAACAGAAGGGTTTGCATGTGCAGCTTCCCTTTCACGCCAGTCCGTTGTCTGTTTGTAAGATCGGGCTGATCTGGCTCCAGATGTTTTACATCTGTTTTCTCCACCAATGTTCTTCTCTCAAACGGGTCTTGGAGGAGAGATTTTGCAGAGTTCGGGTTGGGTCTTCTTGGAGGAATACTGCTCGTTAAAAGGGCTAGCGAGTCTAGCCCTGACAACAACGCACTTTAAGGGCCAAAGGACGATGGCCCAAGGCTGAATCTATCATGGGGACGCTGATTGGCTATATTGTATGTCCCTCATCTAAATCTTTAATCGGCATTTGGTTAAATTACTTCTTAGACCTGCCTCTTTTGGGCCAGATGGATTCGGCCCCAGCCCAGCTGAGACATGCAGACAGACGGAGAGGACGTGCATTTAAAGCATATATTTTGCGCAGATATCTTATTTTTCAAATATGACTGGGTATATTCCATATTTTAAATAAACCAATATTGACAATTGGCCACCCTCCACTGCCCAAAAGGATTTCCGTTTCAAATGTTTGGGTTTTATTGTAAAAATTGACTGTATTTTATGATTATTAAGGACAGAAATACAATATTTAACATATTATGAAAAACCAGACAGCTCAAATCGGTATTTACGAAATTGCAGGTGTATGATGTCTGAACATGAGCTTCCGTTTGGAATGACTCACTCATGTCCTTGAACTTTCTATCTCCAACTTCTCCGGAAATTGTTGAATTTATAGCTTCTTTTCGACTTCTGGTTGATCCCATTTTCAGTGTTCCACTTCAACTTCGGTGTACTTATTCAATGAACCGAACACAATAAAACATGACGTTAGCGATTTATTTTGCTGACGTGGGCTAATCTTGGGATCACTGGAATTAATATTAATATCTCTCTCCGTCAATTGGCTAATGTTACAGACCTTAAAAACCTCAAACACAGCCACGATGACCAAAAAATACCACAAAACTTCCTTTGCCCTTGTTAGTAGCAGTAATAGGATCCACACTCTTGCTCCTCTGACCTTGTATTTTGATCCACTAGGCTCGGCTATCAAACCCGAGACCTATTGGATATCACACAAGTCCTTAACAACCTTCCCAACGCCATGATAGGATAATTATCATGCACATAACCATAATTCTGATTTCATCATTTGGAGAAGTGTTGTGCTTTAGCAGGTGGGAGTGAGATGTTTGACCTTGTTTAAACCCATAAATCGTATCTCATCATCAATCATCCAGTCAATTACTTGTCATTTGTGTTGTGATCAACTGCTTCAGGGGATGAGTTGTGTCCCAGGTGCCCCAACAGTCAATCTCCACTTTCTCTGTGGGGATTTGTTCGTTGCCCTGAGCCCAGCCAGCTTACTGTCATATCTTTGCCCTATTGGAAAAATGGACTGGACAGTGCCGCTGTAATCCAGTTACAACTGTAAACAAAACATGATTTGCTTCTGGTCAAGGTTCACATCTGAAGTGCCTTTTTATGAGTCATGGTTTTAGTCTTTTATCAAACATTGTATTATTTTAGAGGTTGCATAGGAGACCAGATTGCTAAACCCAATAAAAACGAAGTACCAGACTGCTGACAGGGTCATTAGAAGTTATGTATGTTAACAGTTTTACATGCAGTTTAAATTCATACATAAAAACGGACTAAAGCATTTTCACTTCCTTGGTTCCAAAGATCATCAGTCTCTGATTATTTCTGACGTGACATGTATTTAATTGAGGAACTATAAAATGTGTCTTAATAAGTCACTTGAGAAATAGTCAGTTTTCCAATTCTACAGAAACTTTTTGTCTGTGTTCTGAGTGAATTACTGACATTTTATTGAAGGGTTTTACGGCGCAGTAGTTTGAAGGGCGATGGGAAACAAGGCATTAGGGAGGGAATACAAACTGAGTTGTCCTAATACTCAGGTGTAAGATAGGGTAAGTTATACAAATGCTGAAGTTGAGTTCAGGTTTCCTCTTTAATTCCTCCTTTATCTTTGTTCTGCCCAGACTGCCTCTCAGCTTCCAGTCTGACACAGTGGAGGGGCATAATGGACCTGAGAAGATCAACCCATCTAAAGAGGGATTTGGAACCTTTCACCTCCAAGAAATCCAGGCTGGGGAAAGCTCTGGGGTTCATAAATGCCCAGAGGTGCACGTTTTCAAGAGGTGTTAATACACCTACTTGCTCTTGTCTTATGAAAACCCTCGTGAAAAGAAAGAAATGGAGTCAGTTTTCTTTTTGGGATAATAATGCGTGTCTGATTCAAACACATTTAAGACTAACAGCTGGCTCACAGACCGTATTCAGTCCCAACAATGTGTCTAGGTTAGATCACCGAATAACATTGCATGGCTTCTTATTAGATTACTTCTAACAAACTTTATTGAATAGTTTGTCAATCCAATCAGATGGGTTATGATACACTCCTTTTTTTCAGTGCAGTAAAATCCATAAAGCCAATAGAAAAGCTCAAGGCATGAGAGCTTTAAAAACATTACCAGAATCAGATTGGAGCTGAGAACCTACATGGGGAATGATGTTACGTTATGAAGGATTGCTCACTGTGTTGCTTGAAATAATTAGCAATGATTTTTGTTTGCATGCATTGTGTTTTTTTTTTTTCCTGTGTGCCATTCTATCTGGCTAACATGGTTTCTTATTTGTCTCATAATGCTTCATCGGAAGTTATTGAAAATATAAATAAGCTACAAAGGCACTAGCAAGCACATACTAATGTTAATGATCATTTTAAATTTGTATGAATAAATACACCCTTACACTTTGGGGTTTTGAATATTTGCCTTTTTGTCATTTTTATAATCCCTTTGTATGAGAGCGAGTAGATCTCGCGTGTGATCTCACCATTTCACAACCGCACTTTGGTTAAGGGTAAATATTTACTCATTAATTTAGCAAAATCTTTAGGATTCCATCCACATGTAAATTTCAGAATCTACAAAACCATAATCCAGAGGGACCGGCACCAGATAGATACACACAAACATGTACAGTGTGTATCTATTTGATTTAAAGCAGAGGAAACTACGGTACTGACCATCATTAATCATAATCATCCGAGAGTTCTTTTATGTTCAGCTCAAAGATATTAGAAAATTAACTCCCTTGTCATTTGCCGGGATGAATGAAAGGGACAAAAAACACACGCCGCTGCTTCCTACTAGGTGTAAGGTCCATTTTGTGATATTGAGCTGCATATATTATGGCGGAAATATGCGTAATTATTAGGCTCCCTTACATGCTCTCATTAGCCTCAATATGGTTTGAAATAAGTACATTTCTTGGACAAAAATGTGTATACTGACACGTAGGGCAACTGTGTTAGTGATAACCTAACTTATATTGTGTGGTCATCTGTTGTGAGTGAGTGACACACATTCTTGAATAAATCTGATCTTCCTCCGTCCGATGCAGTCGGCTGAGCAAATGCATTTATAAAATAAGCCCTGATTTGTTGGCTGCGTTTGGCAAATAGCCAGGGGCAACAAAGCAACATAAGCAAAGGTCGTAATGTTGTTTACTGAGGCTCAATCAAATAAAAAATGACAAACCACACTGTCTGATTCTAAAAATTACACTGCACATTACCGTTAAATTGTATTTATTGTTTGTTGGACTTCCTTCTTTGGGTTTGGGACATTTTTTTTCCCAGCGATGAGTTGCAGGGCGCAAAGTTGTTGTTGTTGATGGCCCATTTGTGGATAATTTGAGGCAGATGAAGGAAATATAGTTGGATGAGAGATTAATAGTGGTAGAAATCCAGTAGTATTGTAATAGTCATGTATTTGTAATAATAATTCACTAGGAGCTCTTGTCGTAAATTCCCCCTGTCAAGGTTGATAAAAGAGGTATTTCCCTCTGAGCATTGTGAAAACATCTTGTGTTTTTGAACAGCTAACTGAGTTACGAGATACAATGTGAAGAACATGAGATTTAGCCCCGTCGCTAACACAGTATCGGCCAGGCTTTAATACGAGCAACAATAGCGGGGCCTCCACAATATCAAATTTTAGAATCAAGAGTTTATGAGCAAGGCTTTTGGAGGACAAGAGGACCTCGGGGCCTTTTAGCCTGAAGAAAGGCAATTACTTGTATAGGTATTATTGTGTGATGGATCCTATTTGTTGGTGACCTCAGAAACATGCGGTACAATGACTGTGGGAGCTAGACAATATACTGCTGTTCCGTTTTGTGAAATTAGTGCAGTTTGGGATAAGAGTAAATTGTCAATGGTCTGGATTGTGAAGTTGGCAGATGCAGTTGAACCCACATTTACTGTTGTGCAGAATTATTTTGCTATAAACACCCAAACATAACAATATTTGGTAATATGGAAGATAACGTGCACTTACTGCACAATTTTTTTTATTGTAAAAAGAGACTTTTTTTCAATGAGTGATTCAGTGTTAGTGGACCTACTTACGACTTTTAATTAAAAGTTGCATTTTGGGCAATTTCATAATCAAATGGGTGAATGCTAGTAACGAGGAGGTCATTTATGGCTCGTGGCATATATTACATGACCATGGAAATCAATAACCGTGTTTGTTTGATAATATGATCCAAAAATGAATAATCCAGAAATATGGGAATTTCCTCCAGAGCCTTAACTCTGTGACATGTTTAATACAGACCCTTTCCACAGCCAGTCCATCCAGTCTCACCAAGGCCATCTCTGTCATTGTACAGTATATTTAATATGTCCCAACAGAGCATCTGGGGAAATGTCCATGCAAGCACCTGGGACACACTCACAGGGATTCTCCCATCGTCTCCTGAGGTGCAGGACAGATACAATAACACCCTGTGGAGCTGCTTCGACACCACCTGGGTCCCCCCCCTCTCTCTCTCTCTCTAGCTCCCTTTCTTCTTGTACCATCCCTCAGCAACATGGTCGTGTCACTGCCAATCAGGCCCTCCTGTCACTGCACTGTGGTGCGTGCACATGTATGGCAATTGCACCGCCTCACCCCTGGAGTGGACACGGAGAGGCAGAGAGTGATGGAGGCTGCCACCTAACAGCCTCTAATAGCACCTGACACGGCGTTTCACACAGCTCCGATCCCTGTGCCGCCCAGCTGAGTTTGGGTGTAGGACAGGCGAGGCGGGGATGTGATAGGAGGTGGGGGGCGGGGGCTCGGGTGGGGTGTGTGTGCGCGCCCGGGGGAAAGACGGCGTTGAACAGAAAGTGTGCGCATTTCTGAGATTAAGAGTTTTATTACTCTTTGTTTTATATGATAGAACAGTGGCATGAAAATACATATATTACAAATTTCACAATGTGTAACATGACAGGATTTAGGTTAAATCTTCTTCGGTAATGGTGTTCGTTCAGCTTAAAGAGTAACCATATACGCTTTAATATTTCCACTAGATTTTGTGTTTTTCCTCTTGCTACAAATCCACATTACAAGATTAATCCTAAACAGACACAAAAACCCAAACCATAACCCTAGCAACTAAACTTATTCTCTAGCACTTTTTCTAACATATTCTCATATACTTTCTTTTTTTTTTTCTTTGCTTCCTCCTCACAGTGAATCCATTCGTACTGTACACTTCAAACGGGGGAGGATGCAGGGCTTAAGTGAAGATGATCCATTCTGCCTATCTTTCTATGCCAACTGACACTGCTGGTGACCCCTGAGCAGATGTTCCTTGTAATAATCTGCAGTTGAGAGAGGCATGCACGCCAGGTGGAGATCCCGGGGTCCGCTCCCAAACGATTTTCCCCATATAAAACAAAAGGAGCTTTGAGGTATCGACTTTCAGCGGCACAAAGATCGGGGTGTAAGGACCTGCAGAGGGGAGTACTTTTAATACAATTATAGGTCTTTACAGACTGACAGCGAGGCCAGGCAGGCAAACGGGGCACCGGCTGACCAACCGACTGCCTGGCTGACTCGGCTAGACAAAGACCAGGATGTTGAGACGAGTGCAAACAGGCTTTTAAAATGACACAAGGTGCACTGTTGCGGTGCGTGTTGAGGTAAGAGGAAATAAAGAGGCGGCATTTAGAGAGCTGTTGTAAATTACGGCCATAATATCTGTAAAAACTGCCTGGATCTGGTTTTAGTTCGGGAGGGTGGGAAGAGACTGGGGGAGTTGAGGCAGGGGGAGCGAGCCTGTAAGTCAAAGACAGGAGAGAGTGTCTCGGGGACTGGAGCCGCCTGAGCCAAAGTCCCCTAAGCAAGGGCACAGCTCCTGTTACCGCCTGCTAATGGAGTGGGGCTATTTCAGTAGCATTGATTGACTGCTTTCTTCCTCTGAGCGAGCAACTTTCTCATATCTGGGGGGGGGGGGGAGGATGGATCATAAGCACACCGGCAATGAGAGCAGGCCAGTGGAGAGGATGATGTCGTCGGTGGCATGAACACCCCTCTGTCTTCTACCTCCCCTCCTCCCGTGCGACTGCCTGGCAGCTGGGTTTTGGAGGTGGGGTGGACGGGTGGGTAGCGATGCCTCTGTGAAATTCATCCTAAGACCTTTAGGGGGTGCAGTCATTCCACCTTGAGAGTGAACAGGCCACCCTCTGCTTTGTCATAACTGTCAAACGCAAATCCTTCCTGGTTGATTGTTTTCATTGTCGGGAGAAGAGGTATGGCTGACAGATTTCCTGAATAAGAAATGGGACAGGATATGAGAATTTATCTGACAGGTCTACACGGCTGATTTGATACCAATGTGGAGCTGGATTAGCAGGTCATAGCCAGTTTGGGTACAAAATTAATGATGGGTACTAATTAATTTGACAGGGTGGGATGAGCAAGGGCAACATCATGCACTACTTTCCTGCTGCTGATAAAATGATTGCCTCGGTCTTGGTAGGAGTTTCTCTGAAAATGAACAAGGAGCTGACGCTTATGATTCGTGGTGTGCTTGAGCTTCTTTCGTTTTTTTTCCTGCTCAGAATGGACAAAAAATGATTCCAATAAATAACTTAACGTCTCATTACATTCAATAAATAAATCTAACTCAAAACTTGTTAATAAAAATTCTAAATGTTACACAAAAATACACGCCTCACTACTGTTTTTAAACATCTGCTAATATACTTTCAATGGCTTCTCAACCTGAGGCACGCAACTGAATGTATATAGAAATATTTCTGTGTGTGTGTGTGTGCGTTTGCGTGATGATCTGTGGTGAATCCCTAATTACGTGATTATATCTGTTTATTTAATTCTTCCCTCTAGAGGACTCTGCCCGGCCCGGAGAAACCAGGCACCAAACACATCTGCTATTAGCGGCGCAAGGAATTCCCCTTCACTCACTGTTCAGTACTCCACATAACATCCGCTGGCTCGTTCCTAATCTGTCACTTATGTCATAATACGTGTATCTATTTCATCCAAAAATTTGTTCACAATCTCAACTGTACTGACCGTTTTACCCCTGTGCGGAAGTTCAGGATGCTTTTTATTGCACTGTAGTACAAAATACTGAGCATGTTACATAAAAAGATACTATGACTGTATATCTGACCATATCTGAACTTTTTCATAGTTATGGTAAAACTATATGGTGTTTGTAAGATAAGGATTTTCTTTTATGTACATGAAAACGGACATTTACGAAATAACCGAATTAACCAAATTACCACCTTACCTATGTTTCTAACATTATTATGTGTGTATTTTTATTTTTGGAAGTTAATTAAGGACTAATAACTGGAGAAAAAAAGAAAAAATGTGATTAAGTTTCAACAATAAGAAATAAAGAACAGGAAAGTATGAATTTTCAAAAGAAAGCAGCCGGCATCTGGGGTACTATGGAAAAAATTGACTGAAAGCCATCAAAAACATTCCCCTGAAGTTGAAAATTGTATATTTATAAGCTGAGACCAGTAAACCAGTTAGCAAGTGTGGATCAAGCCGTTGGAGATTTCAAAGGTGTGTCTTTGAATTCAGGCCTTCACCCCATCAGAAAACTTTCTTTATTTTCCCCTTCACTCTTTTTACTATAAGGCATTAATGTAAAAAAAGAAAACTATTCATTTTGCTTTCAATAGCTGTGACTTTTGAATAAGAGACCCCTCTGAATATGCAGTGTTCTTATCCCGCACATTTGAGAGGGACGTGCTTAATAGGCTTCAATGACTGTTGCCTTTGATCAAGTTTAAAGAGGAGCAAAAAGGGCTCTGTAGCTAATGCTGATCCCCATGGCTTTCTTCACACTCCGTGTGCTCTTTCTCCTGTACATGCATGCACACAGACACACACACACTCACACGCATCCCACCACATCCCTCGCGGACAAGCACTTTCTCCTGCACAAATATAACCCCACCTACCGCGAGGCTTCAAATAGCGAACCAAGGTGACTCTATCGATCTCCCAACAGCGGCGAGAGAGACACGGAGGAAGAGTGAGAGATGGTGTGTGTGAAAGAAGGAGAACTGACAGGCAGTCGGTGGGTTTTTTCTATTGTTTCTTGTGCATTACTATTAGACGTTTCTCTAATAAAACACCCCGTAAAGCTCCCAACACTGTGACCAGTGTTTGTTTGCTAGACATGATGGTTTGCTATATTTCCTTTGCATTATATCCCACATGATCGGGTGTCATTTGTGGCTTTTTGAAAACACATAGGATAATTTACACTAAATTTTTACCAAAGACTCATCATTTAGACTCTTAAATTGTCATTTTGATTTCTTCTTCGGTCCATCCATACTTGATAGAGATATCCATGCTCGGCCGTTACACTGTTTACTTCATCTCTTCATTTATGTTTTATTGAGTTTAATGCACAATCAACATAATAAAGAGAGCACTTTCCGACCTGACTAAATAACCAGTTTGTCAATTTGAGTCCAAATTATAGACAACCCACCGAGAGAAATACAAAACTCCATGCTCATCAAGAGGAAATCAATAGTAACCTGCTCTTGCCTGGACATACTTTAGTTTAGGTCAGCACTTGAATCTTCAAGCATGTAAATTGATTGTCTGTTGGACATTGCTTTAAAGGTCCTCTTTACAAATGTGTTTTGTATTGATTGCATCAAATTTTGTATTGCACTGAAGCAAACTACTTTTGGGAAAACCACAGATGATCGCTGGGTGCAGGTTGTCCAGTGAAGGCGCTTTTATGTTGGTGTTTCATGTGCATTCAATAGAGATTCGTTAAAATAAAGGTTACAAATAGTTGTGATTTGGGGATACAGTCTTAGGACATGGCTTTGGTGATTGTCTTAGGTCATTTATTAAAACACATTTCATTTAAATGTACTTGAATACTGCTATACCCTAAAAGTTAGGCTATTTCCATAAAACAGATAAACGACTTTAGTTCTGCATCTAGTAAAGAAAGAGATACTCTTTTGCATAAGTCAACATTCCTTTCATCAGTAAATAAGAAAATCAGGGACAGAAGTTTACCATACCAGAGTCTCACGGCCTGTGTTTAATGTGTTGCCTTGTAGTTTTCCCTCATCGTTCTTTTGTTTTATTCAAACTGATTTGCTTTACTGTACCGGCTGTTACTGACCTCTGCTACCAAATCCATGAATCAATCCATGAGATGGAAACCTGGGAGGAGGAGGGACACAGAGCGGAAGAGGCAGCGAGTGAATGAGGGGGCAGAGAGGGAGGGAGGGAGGGACGGGGGGGGGGGGGGGGGGGGTCTCCAAGGGGAAGTGAATGGCTGGAATGCGCGTTGAGGCTCCGTGAATGAGCTGCACACTGGGCTGGGGGGGGGGCACTGGAGGCATTGTGTTGAGGCAGCAGGGGTCACAGTGGCTGTGACTGACACCAAAACAACGTTTCATATCAGACGTTTGTGATTAAAGGCCTTGACTGAGTTCTACCCGCCGACCACAACTTCATAACAGCCACAGTACATTGTGCATTGTGATTGACTTTGTATGTTTCTTTTTTTTCGCTTTCAGAGGTGGAACTTTTCTCATTGTTACTAAATCAAATTAAAATAGAACTGTACCTGGCAACATGCAATGCAAAACATGGATTTCGGATCGTTCAATTCCCATCTCTTTGCATGGATTCTGTGTGCTTTGAGTTATTGCAACTTAGCGACCACAATGCTGCTATTGCTGCTGCTTCTGTGGCAAGATACTGTTGTACCTTTTGAATCCCGGAATCCTGTTGTACTGTGATCCAGTTTTCCCCCCCATGAGCTGACTGACACTCACATGGAATTATAAATGTACCATGGCCTCAATAAAACACCGTGGTGACTTGGCTGTCACTTTAAAATCATCTGCGAGTGAACTAATCAGCAGCCACAGGGCGGGACTGTGGTTTAGACAAGGAGGCCTCTGAAAACCGTAGCCCTGCTCTGCTCCGGCTCTCGGCCTCACGTTTTCATTGCTTCCCATCTACTTATCAATTCCCTTTAATAGTGGGCGAGCTGGCTGATGGCATAATTAGGCCGCTAACATCTCTTTTAGGAGTCTATTGAGCATTCTAATTAGCAGCAGATTAATGGGCAGCGAAGGCTCAGCTCCTCCACACCACCAGCACCAGTGACCCACTGTTACCTTCAGCTGCGCACCGCCCAGGGGCGAGGATGAGGGCTTAAGTGAGGGGGGGGGGGGTTGCAGTTTCGGAGCGAGTGCACGCGTGTGCATATGTCGTGGCAGCGACTAAGTGCATGCACACTTGGAGATTTGAATGTGGCGTTTGAGGGATTTTCATTTAGTTTTAATAGTTGGCACTGAAAAAAAGAGGGTTTGAGGGCCTATGTGCGAGGGGGTACAGCACAGGGTTGGGGTCAAGGAGTTTGCGTGCGTGCATCAGTGTGTGTGTGTGTGTGTGTGCGTTCTGCAGGGAGTATACCTCCAGGTCATTTGAGACATTGTGATGTATTGAAAGTCTCGCCCTGGGGGTGCCCGCGCACTAATTCTAATTACCACCAGATTACAGAGATAATGGGAGACCCCGCTGTCAGGAATCTAACACTCTCTGACTCTTTCTCTCCTGCTCTTTCTCCCCCGTATGGCCATTTTACAGCCCAGCAGTCACTGGGGTCGCATGGCGAACGCTAGAGAGAGCGTTCAAGGAGAGAATGAGGTGCAGAAAGAGCAGTTTTCAGAGTATTAGAGAGGGAGAGCCGGTAAGGAGATTGAAAGAGGACCAGAATTGACAGGAGGCTGAACGTGAGTGAAAAGGTGTTAAAAAGAGAGTTAGAAAGAGATGGAGAAAGACTTAGTGATAAAGAGGGGACTGCAAGGTGAGAGGTATAGCTGCGTCGAGACACGAGAGAAGAAATCTCTCTCCTCCCACCCTCCTAACTTACTTGCCAGAGTGTCAGCCAGCTGTCTATTAGGTGCCATCTTAGTCATCCACCAGTCTGAGTCTACCCTCTTCTGGCTCCTTTTCAGCGGGTCTTTTTGCCCTAAATGACCATGTTTTAGCATTTTGGGGCTGTAAGGAGAGCAAAAATGCTGACGTGATGAGAAAAACGAGACCGAGGGATTCAAAGAAGTATGGGAATCCATCAAAGTCCACATCATGACCTTGCCAATAGGACCTTTCGCCGTTCTATATTTTGATATACACAGTTTTAGAGCGGCAACATAATTAAAGAAATGGGTTTGTGAAGATGTAAATATCGTATGCAATGGGTTATAGAGGGGGATTGTGAGGGATAAGGTCAGGGAGCCTCTCCCTATGGAGCGAGGAGTGAACTGTAGTCTGTGCCAAATGGCCCACACCACACTGTTCTGCCAATCTGCTGGAGCTTGGCTCCAAAATGCTCCTGCGGACATGCTGAGGCCTGTGGTTTATCATTGCTAAGTAGTGCACATCGATGGATTTTAAACTTTTTCTCGGGGTGTCAGATATAATACGGATCTCTATGACCCTAAAGTAATATAAACTCTTTAGCAGGCTTTTGGAATAAATTAGAAATTGAAATAAAAAAATGTTGTCTTACTTTTGATCGTGGAAAAATCTCCTGTAAATGTATTTACTGACCTGGCGGAGTGAACTGGCCGTGTCCACTTATCCTGTTTCAAGTATTGGACTTACAGTGAGGGCCTTCTCCAATATAATTACTTTACACATAAAGTCAAATACCAACAGCTGTGCACTCACTTTAAATGACTCTTCATCACCCTGATGGATTTACTGGGAGGGGGAATCCTGTTTTTATTCTCAAATGAATCTGCTCAGGACTCTGATGGGGGCCATAAAAAATGACATATTTATCTTCAGGCTCGGTGGGTTGACAAGGACAGCCACAGTGAATTATTACAGCACGGAGGATGCTTCAATCGAGACCAGGCTGGACTGTACTGTATCGTAGTCACACCCTCCTGTGCTATATCTGCAAGGACAATGCTTTAATATGATTGTGATGATCAACATGATATATTGTATTTTATTTCTAGATGGAATTACACAAAAGTCTAATGATTAAAAACAATTTGTTGTAATAACTCTTGGACAGTAAGAGTTCTCCCACATTAACAGTCATGTATTGTTGAACCATTGCGTTTCTTGTAAGACTCGATTACATCATTATTAAACTGTACACACTGCACCTTCCACCCTCAAGGTCTTATTATTAACAAGCACCATTAAGATTTATATACCACCGTTTTATTGCAACCTATATCATAAATCCTGTCGATTGTGGCGATATATAACTGTTTGTAATTTAATCTTTGTTATTTTCCTTGCAGGGCACAGTTCCCCTTAATTAACTGAGCTGCACAGCAACTACCAGTTGCATTTAGAAAATTAAATATTGAATATCCATGCATGTTGTTGGTATTCCAGGTCCATTGATTGTCCAGCATATATGCTCCACGTGCTTGTATTAGGGTAGTGCAACACAATGCTCTGCGTGAAGTCTCAAGAAAACTGCCATCGGGCCTTGAAGAATTCTACCTTGTCCTTGTCTCCGCTAATATTACTTCCCACCGGGTGAATTTATAGCATTACGTCACAGGAGCCGTACATTAATCATCAGTTTTATCTTTTAAGAGTCTAAGATAGTAACCCATGGGTGGATACAGTTCCAGGTCACAGTCAACTTCAAATACCAAACAGTGTAGAACACAATATACAATGTCTGTACTGTTGGCATCCATCTGCCTTCATTAACCAGCGACTTGTTCTGCCTTATTGTGGGTACAGTACCCCATAACCTCACAACCCTCATGAACCTATAATTACTGCTACATAAAGTCTGAGAGAGAGAGATGGGGAAATGGACGCGCCTGATGCTTCAGAAGAAAGGTGCATTTGTCATTTATGTATATATTTCAAAGGGCTACTCCTGTAAAGCAATCCACTAGCATTCTTTCCCTCCTCGGCTTGTTCTGTGGGACCGCTGTGTTGTCTGCTGTGGCATGTGGAGCTGGAACTGGGGAGTTAAATGGATTAATTACCTGTAATGTCCTTTTGCGTCTTTTATTTCACAGACAGGCTCACTGGGGGCTTTTGAAATGCACACACCCCCTATTCCTAATGACATAATCACATAATTAGGTGATTTTCAAATGGAATCGCCACATAAGTAGGGGGTTTATTTTCCTCCGGGTCTATTCATCTGACGTGCTCATGTTTTTAGGTCACTGCAGTGTGATTTCAGAAGGAAACTGAAGAAGGTTGCCCGACAAAACGAATGAAAATACAGAAATAAGACAAAAGACAATTGTACGGGCCCTGTACTGTATGAATCTAAAATGTGATGCATCAAACATTTGAGAGGTGACAATAACATCACATGTTTAACTTTAAAAGCAGATACAGGTTCAGCTTGATTCAATTTATTTTCTGCCGATTGGATGTTGAGGTCCAATCTTGATATCCAATTTCATAGAGAACAGCGTCCCGGTTGGGGGTGAACCACGATCCATGAAGTGAAAGAGAAGGATGTAAAGTCTGGTTTCTAGAGCAACGGACCTCAAATAAAGATTTCCCTTTCTCTTGGATATTCTGTGGTGACACGGCCGAAATACCATCCTCATTGACTCCAAACACACAGGTCCAGTGCTCGCAAACACTTGCGCCTGTGCGGAGCAGTCTAACATGTGATGTGAAACAAGGTGGTGTCCTTTCATTCACTCCACTTGTGGGCTTTAGCCAGAACAATCAACACCTCTCCACACCAAGACGGCGCGAGGAGCAATTCCTTTCTCCTCCGTAGCCGTGGGAGGAGAAGAAATCAGATAATTAAATGTGAGAAAACGGCGTAGAAAGAGGGAAAAGGGGACGGTCCTTTCTGCACGGCTACCTTCCTGAGGCTACCTGCTCAGGCGTGGAGCTAGCGAGCGAGCTAGCCATGGCGGTATATAGCAAGGGCCCTGCAGCGTGGAAACGGCAACGGAGCAGACCGTGACAAAAAGGGACGGCGCAGCCCCTCAATGCTCCACCTGGCAAACACAGACGGTTGTCAGGGACCGGCAAGTCAAGCGTGTCCTCTTCAAGTGGCACCACGTCCATCAGAGCCCACGCTGAATAGGCCCTCTTGCTGTTTGCAAGGCCTGAGCTCCAATGATATGCCTCACTCCCTTTTCAAACCCCATAGACTGGTTTCACTGTCACAGCAATGGGAGGAGAGGTGTTGAGCCGCGGCCATTGTTGGAGACGGATAATGGCAGAGAGGGGAAAGTGTTAAAAATGATTGTGTCTCTGTCGGGGCTCTTAGTAGAGGTCTGTGGACTGAATCACATCATAATAAGGAAGTGAAGCGGAGCAAGTTGCTTTTTTTTATTCTCCTGCAACAAGACGTGACATGACGGCCATGTTTGGTCTCCTGGTCAAATATTTCGCCGCCGTTGGATTAAGCAAGCTATTCTTGAGGTTAACAGAAGTAGTAGTAGTTCCTAACAAGTTTATTCCCCCCCCAAAAAACACAAATACATCAATATAACAGTGAAATAGAATTAAAGACCATCTTACCCAGTATGGTTTGATGGGTAAGGTTTTGGTGCGGGCAACATCCCCTTCACCGACTCTTGCTCTGAGCACGACCGTCTTTCAAACTCGAACTAGCCTTGTTTCTCATGGTTACACAATCCATCCGCAAACAGACAGAACAGAAACAGGCAGAAATATTAACACCTGGCAATACTCAAAGTTCCTGTGGGTTAGGGTTAGTGCGGCGTCTCCGGAATTCACAAAGTGACGACAATACCTGCGTACCTGTGATACATTACTATCACTACGAATACTACTAGTAGAACTACTTCTACCGCCACATTTTTGAAATGTATTTTCAAGAAGAATAATGTGTACACACAGTAGAACATTTAATTCATTGAATTTAACTTAACAAATGTCCTTTTTTGGTAATTCCACCAAGTCTCTTCAATAGACAGGCTATATAAAAGTAATTACCTGTTTATGAATGATAATGGGAAAACGCCTGTTACGCTTTGTGCCAGAGGATATTTCAAATAATGTTTTTTCAGCTACAATAAATATTCCAGTTCTGTTCTGTATGTGTCTGTATCTGTATGTGTGTTGTGTATATGTTTGTTTGCACAGTTGGCTATTGGCTCATGGGCCTCCCATGAATACAAATACCTCTGTGAAGGGCCAGTGAGAGCGGAGCTTCCTTCGCTCTATTGACTAAAAATCTAGTTGTCCCATCTCTCTAAGCAGATGTCTTTCCCCAAGCATCTGTTTGTATTAGTACTGTAATTGCTGGTGATAATAAGCCCATTGATTCAGTATCTAAGGAAATAGTCAATCAGGGCAGATCATTCGTCTTACTTTTCCTGACAGTTCTCCCCTCTAGCTAAACAGACAGTGCCAGGGCCTGGGCTTTGTTGACTGGATTGGAAAAGCAGACTGTGGTGGGTTGGGAATGGCCGGCCTGTCGACTCTTGAGTGAGTGATGGGATCGGTGCAAACACACCAGTGACCCAATGGCCCTTACAGGAGGCCCCGGGTGATAGATGTGTTGATTTGTTTGTAGACACCTAAACCCATTCTATGCGTTTCTCTCTGTTCTCTCTCTCTTAGTCCATCTCTTCCCCACTTCTCTGTATTTTATGTTTAGGGGACTCTTTCTTCCTACGCTTCCCTTGTTCCTCCACCACCTTCATGCTACCTTAGATCTGGCTTCCTCCACTCTCAACAAAGACAGCTGTTGAGTAGATATGCTCAGTAGGAGGGATACCTTGTTTCTGTTTCGGGCGAATGAAGAAAACATTTTCCATAAAAAAAAAAATGAATGTGCATATTTATTTAGCTTTTATTACATAGACAAACAGGTTTTTGGTGAAAACTGTTCTGTTAATACATTTAGAAAATATCTAAACATTCAACGTTGCAGGGAGAACACATTATTTGGGTTGCGCTCAATGTAGTCCCATTAGTTTCTCTCCATAAACCAGTAGCAATCTACAAGCTGTGCAAATTCTGAATAACTTCACAGAGTGGAATGAGAGTAAAAGTGAACTGTGTCCTGCCTAGTTAATGATTGTCCCATTCAATGCCAAATGTGTCCGGCTCTACGACTTCAGGAGCCATAATATTGTCAGAAATAAATCACTGAGCGCCGGCCTAAACTAAATGTGTTCATTGGACGGGTTAAAGGGCAAAGCCACCCATTACTCTGTACTGCCAAAGGGTCATTATGCCATGTCAATGATGTTACAAATGAGACTTTGTGATGAATCTTTTCCCAGCACTTCAAACATGCTGGCTTGACCTGAAGCTTACAAATGGGTGCAGACGAGAGCTACAGAAGTATTGGTTGGGCTAGTTTATTGAATATTGGCCATCAGTGGCGGAATTTCTTTTGGAAAATTTGATCGAAAAGCAGGTTGTATGAAAATAAAAAGATATGATATATAATAAAAATATGCATCGTCAGAAAAAAACATGACCCTTTCTCAAACTTTCAACGTGTATAAATGCTTGTTTTTAGTGTAAAGGCCAACACATACGAAAAGGAGAAACAAAACCATCCAAGAAAAAGATCCCTACTTTAGAAATTCACACCCGTCGACACACACAATCACAGGAGACGAAAGAGGAGAGAGTGGAATTCTCTACGGCCTGTCACAGTGTCACAAGCAAGTTCACGGTGAGCGTGTCTTATTATGCATGGCATCCGAAAACTGCGGCGAATTAGCAAAACATATGGCGACTTAATGATATCAATGAAGCGGCCACGAGGGCTGCCTGGGAGCAACAAATCTGTTAGATGCGGAGTGGTGTTGCTCACCGTGCCCCACTGTTTCCTCCTGACTGATAGAACAAGCCAACGCTACGACCATTAAGATCAATACGCCGGCCATTAAGATAGTAAAAAGCACATTTACCAGGGTTGTCAGGCTCATTATTGCAAGCAGATGGCAGCCCTTGCACTTACAATTCTAGACAAGGGAAGCAGTGACAAGACTTCAAATTAGAATCTATAATGCTAATCTATGGCTTGCTGGTGCAGTGGAGATAAAAATGCATTATACCACAAAAGACGGGGAGTATCTGACTGGACAGAGATACTGCGCATCTCTGGGGTGCACTTGTACTCACTGCTGTTTGACTTTGGTATGGACACTAAAGCTTTGTGAACGCATAGACCACATGTTATGCAATCAGAGGCATCCGTGCACAGGGTCTTTAAAATGAATATTTACAGTTTAACAAACTTCAAGGATGCAGATCTGGGTTGTCAGGTTTCCTGTTGAGCTCATTGCTTTGGCATCATACCTCCATGGTATAAATACCTATTTATGTTTCAATAAATGTCAAAGCTGTTTTCTTTGAAAACTGTTGAAACTAATTGTGTTGCAAACAGAAGAAATGTTTTACAAACCACTTAATTAACCAAATATTAGCTTAATATTAGATGACAATGGGGTGATCTGGTAAGGGTAAAGTGTTCCATCCATAAAGACATTAACACTTCACTTAAGACATTAGAGCCATTTAGAGAAGCCTCACCAGGGCAATAACACTGACTAATTCAGCAACAAGATATCAATGTTAAGGAGCACCACAGGAACCTGGGAACGACTTTTTGTAAGGGAAAGCCACACTGGTTACAACACATAGTGGTAGCCGTGTTAGAAATTCCAGTAGGAGCTTCAAAGTGCGTCATAGTAGTATAATGCTGATTTATCTTATAAAATGATGGGGTGTTTATGCAGATTGGCAGGATTTGATCATAGAACCGGAAAGTCTTAGTTTCCTTTTCCGGAGTAAGTCATGCTCTGCTTGTCGTCCTGCTCGTTTTCTCTCTCTCTCCCTCTCCCCCAGACCCTCCCAATAAAAGGCTAAAATGAGATCTACTTAAAGCTGTCAGAGAGTGTCGGAGCCAACAGCCCGGCCATTCTGCACGACCTCCTCCCTGACCCCCTTTTCAGGGGTCACTTGTAGGCTGCCTCTGGTGGGAGTGCGGGGTAGTCATGCACTGAATGACAATGTATAAACATATGAATCGCTCCGTTGCATTTGCTCCCTCACAAAGGCTGTCGAAAAGCAGCTTTAAAGATTGTAAGGTTCATCTTAGTTTGCAGAGAACAAATGCTTTGAAATGAAGCGTAACCACAAATCACTTTGTGACAAACAGTAAAAGTAGGAAAATTCATTGACTTTTGAAATATTCTATGGTGGCTCATAGTGAAGATGACGTGACTGAGATCTTGAAGCAATGATGGGAACGCAAGAGATTATCAACACTGCAAGATTAATGACCTGATGTGACCTGGGGTAATCTGACAAGATGTTTAAAATGAATGTTTTCTATATCAATACAATACCGATTTTACCCATCATTAAGCCAGACACATAAAATCTATAATTTGCAGAGATATTAGTCCATAATTACTGGGCACCTCTCTTAGGCAATTTTTAAAATTCAGCCTGCTAATATGGCGCAAATGATAAATTATTCCATTGCTTTGTGTTAATCGCTACAGTGGAGTCACAAGGGCTCTGCCCCTAAGCTCAGTTTTAACATTAATGCCCTACGTCTCATCAATATTAATAGCTGCCTTTAGTGAGGTGGTGGTGTGTGTGTGTGTGTGTGTGTGTGTGTGTGTGTATGGGGAAGGGGGGAGGGATCTTTGGAGGAAGAAAGGAAGAATGAGCGGGATGCAATTTCGACTCTGACGCTTCAGGTATATGTCAGCAAAGTGAACCAGCAGTATTATTTATGGTGAGAAGACATCTGCTATTATGAGGGGAGAAACTTTTGTGAAAACTCTTTTCTCGTCTATTTTTATACTTCTTACTGTTTGTACATTTCAACCAGTGCATTTTCCGTATTTTTGAGGTGAATTTTAAATGGAATCTGACAACAATTTTAACCTTTCTTCCTCCTTTCTTGTCTTCCTTTGTGTGTGTGTGTTCTCTAAGCAGGGTTGTTAACGACTGACTTTGACGGATGTGAGTCAGCAGTGCATCACCTCATGTAGAAGTAGCATGAACATGAACCTGAGCAAACACAACCAGAAAAAAAGCCATAAGAGGAAAAGATAAGAGGGAAAAAAAGACGTAATAGGACAGCAAATACTAAGATGAAAAGAAAGGAGAAGGAATGGACACGGGGACGGGAGAAAAGAGGAGGCGAATAGAAGGGAGGAGAAGAACCCGGTTGGCCGCTAGTGAGGGGGCCTGAGTTTGACAGATGCTTTCAGGGATGACCATCTGCCCCGAACAGCAGAGGTGCTGAACTGCAGGTTTTGAAGCTGCTCCCGTCCAACGGCTCCAAATGATGCGGAGGAGAGGACCTCTGGACAAAAGGTTGTGCTGAGAGAGGAGCGAGGGCCACGCCACCGCTGTACAACTTTAATTTATGATGGATGGGATGAGAGGAAAGGTCAGGTGGTGATAAATATGAGAGCGCTTGTCCCGGGAGGTCATCAATTATGCCGTGGTTTCTAACTTTCGATCTTGCAGGCGAAATGGATCTCTTCTTTGTAAGAAAAGTATCTCAGAAAATTGGAGTGAATTAATCAAATTGCCGATGAAGTGGAGATGGAGTGTGAGGGGAAAGATGTCAACTTAAATCCGAGCAGTGGCCTAAATCCACAAGGCCCACTATGTGTTTTTATGCACAATTGCCCTCCTCATACAGCGTTGCAATGTACAGGATTTCCCTTAAGGTGCACATTTTCTTTAGTTAGGCATTTTATATTTATTTAGAATTTTTCCATTTGGCTAGAAAATGATAGAAATCTGTTAATTTGATAATGTTTATCCCCCAAGTTATTAACTATAACAAATAACACACTAAACAAACGTTTGTGTTCATACATCATTCCTTGTCCTCACACTTCTTTGGTTGTGTTGAAACCTTTCAGAGAAATAGGTTGAATTCCTTCCCAAGGTAATGAAATACAGAGGTCTCTTCTTTAAAGGGCCAAAAGGAGCGACAATAAGATCAGAGTGGCTGACCTTTGACCGAGGCCGTCGTCCTTTTATCATCCCGCCGCTTCCCCTTTTCTTCCCTTTGGCAAAAAGCTGCCGTTCCAGGAAAAGTTATTAGCCTTACTCTATTGTTTCACAAACTCAGTCCGGTAATGTAGAAAAGATTACGATGATTATAGGACGAACTGAAGAGAAAGGGACACAAAAAAGGAATGAAAGGAGGGGAGAAAAGGGAAGAAATGGGTTGATGGGGCAGGAAGTAAAAGTCTTAATTCTTTCTTCCTTGCTGGTGTATATCAAACCAGAGCTGAAGGGGTAATGGTCTTTTTATTCAGCTGACAAGAAGCCAGGATGTCAAGCCCCCTTCCAATCGATGGGTCTCCATTGTCTCCCCGCTTGCCCACATACACAAAAAAAAAACCTTGACTTGAATTATCTGCGACAGCCCCAAACAGCTGTTTTTAACACAGTTGAAAAGATAACAAAATATAATAGCGAGGCCTCTGTAGCGGTAGTGATCCCAATGTGAAGGTACTTGTGCTATGGGCTTTTAATTATCACCCCTTTGTGTTTTGAGCTCTAAATGAGTCATTCATTCTATTTGAAAGACACAGGATGTGCACCTTTGTGCCTAATAAAGGTACGATGTTATTATGTGTCATTGTCAAATAATATAACAATGTTTTGTGTACAAACAGACGTGAAAATTTTACTTAGTTAATTTTTAAAGAAGAATGTAGTGCGGCACTATTTGCTAAAAAGGTCAACGCTATGCTATTTATGTATTTGTGCATCACTGGTAGTTTTCTTTTGTGAATCATAGTTTCCTATTTCCCCCAGAATAATACTGAGAAACTGATCTTAAACAACAACAGTATATTTCTGCTGTCACATTTAATTATGTGTATCTCACCACCCCACCTGACCATAAGTCTTTGTTTGCAGGGGCACATCTTGATTGCTAGAAGCCCTGCAACGCGTCGTTAAATCCCATGACAAAAGTTATATTTTGTACTGACTTACTACAGCAATAAACATCCTCTGTGAAAACCGGAGATACAAGCGCCACAAAGACACACCAAATAAAAGATTCACAATCGAAAAATCCTTTCTCTGGGTCAAGCACTCGAACAAAGTATGGAGTATGGACCGCTTGTATTGTCACTGCCCCCCCCCCCCCCCCCTCCCACCCCCTCTCCAATCAGCAAAAGAAAGGGGTGGTGGTTCAGTGAGGGACTCTGTTGTGGCCTCTCTAGTCCCAGGATACGGTGTAGGGGTCTCCTAAATGTGCCATGTCGTATTGATCCATTATGATCCTTCCAAAATAAAACCAGCCAGACGAGCACTTACACACCACCCCAGCTGAGTAAGGGCTCTTGCTGCTCCACGGAGCTAATCAATTGTCTCCGTATAGGACGCCTGGACTTCCGCATGGCAATGTCAGTGTTTTTTTTGTTGAGTTTTTTTTGCAGAGTCTTTGCGAAATGCATCTAAAGGACACGTAGCGATGGGTTGGCAAATTCTCTGTTATTGTTTTTGATGATGTCAAACATTCAGTTACTGCATGTGTGCAGAACAATATGACCATTTTGTCTGCTGGAGTGCAAATATTTTACACAATGGCATAGTTATTTTTTTTTTGTTTTATTTTTATCCCTGGTCACTATCAATGCGGTTTGACAAGTAAACTGACAAAAAGTCATGCTCATTCAATTAATGTAAAGAAAAGAGTTAATAAAAAAACAAATCAAACCAAAAGAGAAATCTGAGTGATTAGAACGTTATTTCACACCAGCTGCGCCTAATGAAATCAAATTAGTTGACCTTTTTTTTTTAAACAGAAAAAAAGTTGTAAACCCAACTTACACCCCCCTTTTTTCAATTGAATCCGAGTTTAGTTTTGCATCCCAGCAGAAAACCGAGAAGAACCTGAAAGTGACTTTGGTTGACCTCAAAACTTCTTAGTGTGTTTGTTGTGTTTGTACCCAGCACGTTGTAGATAGCGCCACGGGTCTGGTCTCTGTCTGTCTAGTGAGGAAACATCGTGATAGAAGAAATGTTGATAGAGAGATCCAGGAAGACCCTTTTTCAAAACTACATGTTTGCTTCGGAATTGTGAGCACTTTGGTCCACGATGTTATTCTCATACTTGTGCAGTGCAAGCAAAAGGGGGAAGGGGAAGAAAACTCGCGGAACTCATTTTCCTGAAAGCCACTATGTGACCCGCTGATGAAAAGTTCCTCCTTCGGAATTAAGTTGAATGTCCAGCGTTATCTCTCTGTTGGAATTTCTCTTATCGCCCCGAGGGAAGTGACTGACAGATTGATGCAAGTTCTTACCTGAGCCTCCCCACGTACCCTCTATGTGTATCCTGCAAAGGACAGATACTGTTAGTGCACCTCGCTATTTTATACTTAGACCCTGAAAAGCTGTTGACAGATGGGGGAAAGAGAGATGGTCCCGGGCATCCGTGTGCTTGGGTGGGAGGGGGATTTGATTTCAAGAGATGTGGGCCTTTGTCTGCCGACCAAAATAATATTGTTGTACACCCTTTTCACGTTTTTTTTCAGCTGATTGTGCATGATGGAGTAAATTTAAACATGCATGTACACTTTTGCATGTTGCTTTGCAACTGAACGTTTGCGTGTTAGCATATTGGATTGGATTTTAAAAATGAGAAAAGTTCTAGTTGACCGGTTCAAAGTATTTCTAAATCATGTGATTATCATTATGGTTATGCAGGCCAGCAGAAAAGGATTGACGTTTTTTTATCAGCAACGTAGAATAAGAGAATCAATTCCGTTTTGTTTTAGGGTTAAATGCCTCTTGTAAAATTGTAAAAATTTTTTGTTTCAAGTTTCATATTTTATTTTTTACAAGATCATTTCCACAAGTTTACATTTTGATATCCTCAAATTACTTGATGCAAGGAAGACAGCTGTGCGGTTATTTCATTTGCACAAAAATAGGAATTAGCATGACAAGACAAATCCTCCCGCTCGCTTATCTTCTGATATTGCTTTTAGATATAGAAACGTATATCTAAAAACAATGATATAGTTGCCTATTGCTTAACTCAGTTCCCATACTGTATCTTAAGTATCTTGTGTCCTGAGAAGTGTTATTTTACATTTAAAAGCTTTATTTTGGGCCGGCAGCAAAGGACACGTATGATGCCTCTGTCATAGACTTTTAGTAACACTTGGATTGGCTGTGGGTAACGCCTGATTAGCCAGCCTGCCGCAGCACCTTCAGGCAGCTGTATTTGCTCGGCGGTTTGCTGACTGCGTGACCCCAAACCGGCACCACCAATTATTGCTTGAGATATTATGATCCAAGATCACTACTTCTGTTGAAAGAGGCCTTGCGAGCATGGTGCATGGAAGTTAAGGTCTCCATCGTCACGAGTGACTTCTTCACCTCTGTTGAGCTGTGAAGATTGTGAAATCTTGTTAAAAAAAAAGTTAAACTTCTGACGTGCACATTTTGTGACAAAACCTTTTTAACGATGCAATAGCTTTGATTCTTGTACTATGTGAGATGGATATATTTTTTTGCAATGTTCGTGCTAACAGTGATCAAAACTTGACATCCTGATAGTGTGTTTCAAACCGCAGAGCAGGTGGAGCTTACCTCTGACCTCACACTAGTCTGAGGACCAGATCGGAACAGAGGAATACATCTAAAGCCGCGGTGCTGGACTGGAATCCCTTTCGCGGGGCTATCGGAAAGATCTGCCTCCTTTCTGCATACCAAGACCAGGCTTATACCTCACCAATGATCCGCACCTGGACAATGTTGTTCTACTTGCGGGCTTATCGGAGAAGTCATACAGTTTATCATTGGCCAGGTGCAGCCAAGGCGTGGGTTAAGGCTGACAACGTCTCTGTTATCAATGGAATACATCTCTGTGTCTGATGCCATGGAAATGACGATGTTAGGTCCTGGTGCGATGGATAATGTATATTCAGGAATTTAGGTTTTCAGGAATTTAGTCAAAAGTGAACTGGTACAGTATTGCTGCATTTAATAAGAAGGCGCATCAGGGTTAATTAGTTTGTTTGCTCATTGAATATTTCATACACTATACATTTATTATTGATTTTTTTGCTGGTGTACAAACATTTTAAATATTTTTTTTAATTTATTTTCTTCAAGAATAAGTCAAACTTTTATAATCTAATATGTTAAATCTCTAAATACACCTCCACAATTTAGTCCGATCTGAGTGATCATCCATCCTGATGGAGAGAACTCAGTACCTGTATTCCAGAATCCACAAGGTCTCTCATGGAAAGAAAAGGAGAAAGAGAGAACAGGATAGCAGAAGGAGATCCATCAGGTGATGTATTACCCTGTAGGCATTGTAATTTGTTATATAAGCTTCATGTAAGCTCAGCAGCAAGATTAAAGACCTCCAGCTCAATGTATCAGTCACTCGTCAACGGCTAGGTCAATTTCCCTTTAACCCTTGTTTTGTGGTTCATAACCCTCTTACAAATATGACACTGTCAATCAAAATGTAGTGTGCGAGCGTACGCGACTGCCTCGGTTCCCTCCTTAGCAATGTTTGAAATCCGCTTGTCCACAATTCACCCAGAAGAAAAGAGAAAGATCCGTCAAAATCCTTTTCCCCGCTAAATCAATTCATGTTTTTTTTGTTGTTTTTTTTACATTATTTCCATGTTATATTCAGAGGAATGCAGAGTGAGTTTAATACATTTACACTCAACATTGCTTTTGATATGCTGTGTTTTACGTGTTTGTGGTTTGCCTCCCAGTCCGTTTTTTTCTTGGATTTGGTTAAACAGGCGTCTTTAGAGGCTCGCTTGTCATTAGCAGCCGACAGACATCGGACACATTACACACTGTGACATAAATTACTAAATGAATCAGCACATCTATTAAAGGGGCTGCTCCCTCCATGGTGCCTTGATATGATAAGCCCACATTTTGTTTTGAATCTTAATGACTGGCGTAGGTGTGCATTCATCTTGGATTATTGGGGGCTTAATTTAATTGAGCTGAAGCGATTGCCTGCAAATCACATTACACTGTCATTTCGCTTTACAGCAAGGAGACAAAAGCCCCCGCTGGCTGTGACTCGACAAGACACCGAGGTGGGTGTTCCAGCAGGCAGCTACGTTCCCCAGCCGTAAAGATGGAGTAATGAGGATTAGCACTGTGTATTTATAATTCAAAATAACTCCTTTGGAAAAATCAACAATGGAAATGACGGCACACACAATGAGAGCTGTTATAATGTTTGATTGTCGTCATTGGATATCTGCACAAGCTGCTGTTGTAGGTCTTTGTCTAAATCCAGTTAGTATGGTGATAAACTGGGGTCTGATGGTGTTTACTCGGGAGTAGCAGCAGCAGCAGCAGCGACCGGAGGACTGCTCTTATCGCTGTTATTGCTTCACACAGTTGGTTAACAAACTGGCCGGGAAAATGAGACGTGTTCAGCTGCCCGAGGCGCCTGCAGAACTCTCTCTCTGTGCTAATGTTAATCAATATTGCTCATTATTCAAATGAGATGAATGTGATATTGACAGGCAGCGAGAGCCGTGTGGCAATGTTATTTTGACCTGTTGTAAATGCTGCAACCTTGTTGCCCCAGTACCTTCGCTTGCTGCGGCGGAGTGCTGCTTGGTGTAAATAATGGGCCCTAAGGTGTCAGGTTTTTACTACATTCCCCTCTATAAATTAGCTATAGTTGGCCGTGACACGCATTTTCTCACTTGTGAAATTGACGCCTTGTTAATTTACAAGTTTACGAGTTTGTGATGGAACAAATGCGGTGAATATTTAATGGAACAAATGCGGTGAATATTTAATTTCTCAGACATTGTGTAAACTCCTAAATAAAAGGGACAAACCACACATAGTCCACACTGCAAAATAAAAATAAAGAAAACGCAACGCTGAAGCAACTAAAGAAACTGCGTAGAAGCGACAGTGTGCTGCATCGGCCCTCAGAGGCGGAGGACCAAGTGTATTGTATCCCATAACCTCTTGTTATTGCCACACAACACAAGCGGTAGTGGCGGCCACAGCCACTATGATGGAGCACCCTTCTCCTTCCAAGAAAGAATGTTTGCTTACTATTTCATCATCCCCCTGAGCCACAGGAAAATAAGCCCATCAGTTGTCATTGTGACAGGATAAAAATGGAGCCGTCATATTTCAGTAACACAATGCAGGCAAACGGAGAGAGACAGAGAGAGAGAGAGAGGGAGAGAGAGAGCGCCATCCAGCACCATCACCCTATCCAGCAAATGAATTATGAACCAGCTTCTTTCTCACGCAAAGACTATAAGTTAATATTATCTTCACAGGATAATTAAAGTAGAGTTCAATTACTGACCCAGTATTACCGTGTGGCCCTGCAACGCGGGTTCTGACACACACCTTCTCTACGAAATTTATCTTTTCACTCCAACGCAGTAAATCTGCATGATGGCAGTGATTTATCTAGCGCGCCCGGTCCCCAGCTCCACCGCCGCCATTCTTCTCCGCGTGCAACTATTGGACCGGGTCCCTTGAGTCCCCTTGAGCTTAATGTAAGCTTTTCTTTTTACACTGTGTTTTCGGACCAATTTGTGTCCCCCCCCTTTTGTCTTCTTCAATGAATCGGGCAGGGGTCTGGGATTTTGAAATTTACTCCACAAGATGTATGACCCGGTGATTCCTATAAGAGGGGGCACATGAACTCCGCTGAAAATCCTCTGGGTGCACCATAACAACTGCATTGTGTCGGACTACCCTGAGCTCCTAACAATAGCACTCCCCAGCACGCATCTCGGATGTTCTGTGTGAAAACCTTGACATTGACTGCAATTGAAAACAACATGTTTTCTTGTCAGTGTGGAAGGTGTCTCTTTGGTTCTGTTAGCGTCAACCTGCATCGGTGTTCTTCAGCACAACGCTGCCGGTTAAAGGGCTCCGTTCCGTGTGAGCCAGGCCAAAGCGACCCCCCGAGACACGTCCTCAAGTTCACAGGGTCCCCCCCCAACGAGTTGAAAATGCATGATTTCACGAAGAAAAATCTTCATTTCTATAGGCGGTTGGTTGTAATTAATGAATTACCCCTCGCTTATAAAAACAATAATTACGTTTATTTGGGGATTAAAATGTTCTTTCAGTCTTAATTGTTTTTGTCCTCATACACACTTCTTCTTTGCTTTAAAACAACCTTTTCTTGAGTAATTTTTTGCTACTCTACTTATGTTAGAATTAGAAAAAAAACCCATCACATCGTAATATAAAGACTTCATTATCAAATATATGCAAATGGGAAGATAGGACAAAATAGCAATGGAAACATAAGTTTATTGAGTCCTGACATGTTACAAACAGGATATCTTGTGTGTCACCAGCTTTCCAACACAGTTGTACATTTGAAAGGAATTACATCTAAAAGATTAAATAGGAATTTCAAATTAGGAGGCATATATTACAGAACAATATGTAAGTCAGCCATTTTTATATCACACAGACTCTTACTCCCAGTGTGACATTTGATCTACAGCATATTATATCCTGTACTCAGTACCGGGTCATTTGCATAAGAATTGACTGTCTGCCTACTAAGCAATGGGCCGCTTAAAGACTCCGCTGGAAATGTGCGCGTGTCACGAATGTGAACATCCAAATCAAGTCAGAGTCCAACCCTCATATTCCACTACAATTATTTGGCAACACCGTGATAGTCACATAAAAACAAATCAAATTTTATTTTTATGAGACACATGTTAAGGAGGTGTACACTTTCAGTAATTATTCTGTAAACTCGGGCACATATTTTCATGCAAATGTATTAGATAGTGACACGTCAAATACGAAATCCAATTTGTTGGTTATGAAACACATGTAGGGAAGAAATGTGTACACTAATTATTTCTGGGGCATCCTGCCACCCCCCACCGTTGCCCAGTTCATACACAAACTGAACTGGATATTACATTTGCTTAAAACTCAATCATAAAAAATGAAGACTCAATTGGAATTTTTTTTTAATAAAGATAAGTTGCCCCTATCATTGAATCAGGGAATGCTAATCGGCACTTTCATTCGGGTGGTGGCAGATAATGTCACCCTAGCTTGAGGCTCTTATTTTGCAATAAAGCATTTACATTCTAATGATTTTATTATAGCTTATACGGGCTGTCAGCGACCGACCAACTGAGCCGCGGCTCCATCCTCCCAGCCTCTCCCATTCAAATCGGCTGGCAAATTGTATCAGCTATCAGCTCATAGTGCTTTTATCACGCTGGCCCAGTGGCAAGCCCGGGCCCACCACAATGAGATGTCTATTGCTTGAAGAGTCTGTATTTAATCATTTCTGCTCGCCGGTATTGTTCTGCTTACAGTGCATAAATAAGTGCTTCAAATAACCCCGGAGTGCCACTGACAATGAAACAAAGTATCTGTCTTATTTATCTTCCTGGCATTCTTCAGTGTGCCCCCTTATATTCTATATGTGTTTTCTCTTTCCACCACTTTCTTTATTTGCTCCAGGCAATGGTTCTTATTCTCTCACCTATCGTCTTGAAACAGCCTGAAATGACTCACTGATGAAGGGGGGAAGCTTTGCGATGTAGATAAACAAAAAACTGTTTTCAATGGTAAAAATGTCCACTCTCCTGACATCTCTATCAGAGAATTGTGAGGAAGGAAAAATAGGATTATACTCCAGTTCCACTGTGAGCTTTTGTTTTTACTAAGCAACAAAAATCAAACTTGCTATATGTTCGCTTATGTCTCCAAGGTCTTCATACCCAACATGACAAGAATGGTTATTTGTTTATGCCTTCCAATAGAATAAAAGCATAGTGTCATATTTAGTATTCAAAACATATTACGTTTTGATTAGGGAACCATGGTGAATCTTATGGCCCATATAGCCATTAAAGTGGGCTGAAGCCACGGCCACACAACCATCTGCAAGCCCTGCATCCCCCGCAGCATATACACAATGCCTGTTTCCACCCTGTAGCAACCTTCTAACTATATTTGACCTTAATGGTGAATAAGAATAGGTTGTTATAATACTTATTTTGTAATCTTTGTCTTTCAATACGGGAAGCTACACTTTCAGGACTCAAGTCCCAGGACCTTTTTTCATGAATCGCATTATACTGAATTGCCTGTGAGGGTCACAAAATAAATCTGGAGTGTTGGGAATAAATATTAAACATTTAACTGCAAAGCAGTATGTTTTTGCATTAAATCAACCTGGGATGTTTGCTGAAATTGTTTCTATTGCCCTTCCTAGAACTTTTTCCACCAGCCGCCACTAGTTGAGACATCAATGGTTGATAACACGTTACTTCCGTTCGGCACCATCGTTACGCGTTTTGTTTAGAGTTTGTAGTCATTTCTCAATGCTATTGAGGTTGCAGTGGACAGAAAGTAGCATTTGAGTGTAATAGAACTAGGATACTAGAAATGCAGTCCTAATTGTCGAGGCAGAAACCAGAGCTGATACTCTAGTTAGATTTGTACATAAGGCCCCTGGTGCATGTCCTTCTATAGTTGTCAGGTGTTCTGATACGGCGCTTGGCCTTGGTTGCCTGTTGAGGGTGTTCCTTTACACATTGGCAGCATGGTATTGTGTTCCAAGTTTAACTAGAGTGCTTTGAACTCACTTTGGAGTTGAATCACCTGACCCCGGGGCAGGTTTGTCACCGTAGCCTCATGTATCAACACAAGATAGAAAAATGCCTCAGAGGGACTTTGACTAATTGGGGGGGTTAAACCGCCCGTTATGAATCTCTGCCCCGATCCCCTCAAAATATAATGAATCCAGGCAGGTTTTCAAAAGCCACGGAACATTTCTTATGACCTCAGATGGGAGGCGTTATTCTTGGAGACATGACCGTAAACCCATCCCGCTTTTCCTAAGGCAGTTAAATACCTGCCATTGTGCACCATTGTTCCGTTATTGCTGTTGTCCATTTTTCTTTCAAGCTCAATTCTTTATTTTGGTGTATATTGTTACTCCAGAGGAGCTTTTTTTTATCCTGGAGGCAAACATCAAACTAACAGACAATATGAGCCCCACAAAAGACCTCCAAACTCCATTATGTTTTTCTTTTTCTCATTTTTTCCCTCGTATTCTGCCTTTCTCTCTCTCTCGTTCAATCGTTGGGAGTACCACAATTCTTATGGTGTAAGTGCTTTCCACATAGGATCCCTGTGGTTAAACCCACTGAGCTCATATTCATATATAATATGTCAAACATTTTGTTTAACCTCTCTTATTCTTTTCCATTGCAACATTGCCTCATCCAAATATAATCAAATGGGGACTCCATTAACACTAAAAAGACACTTCAAAAGAAGTGAAAACAAGGTAGACATTTCATTTTATTTGCAGTACATTTTATATTTATAAGATGTAAAGGTCTATACGTTTAGACTAGTGAAATCTGATATCTGGTTAAACCTACATGACATCCCTGTATTAATATGCTAGCAGCCTTCACATTTTTTATACCTTTGTTAATCCATTTGATTGTCCACATTTAGCTTCAGACTCATTATTCATTTTCAATTTATCTGTCAAGCCGCTGAGGTAACATGTAATAAATACAGTCATAGAGTTGCTACGATAAAGCATCATTTCAGTGGAAGACGGAGCTTTTTTTCTGCTTTTAAGACAAAAAAAAGTCACGGGAGAAAATTACATTTGGCAAATCAACAGACCGTTTCGCTTTCTTTTCACTCATTGTATTATTCACTGTGTGTTCATTTCCTGTTGATCAGATGGACTGTTTGATGTATTCGCCTAACTTGACACAATGATGCTGATAAAACAGTTGCAAATTTACCTATTCTTGTGACAGACAGCAATTTACTGGGAAATGAAGTTGTCTTGAGGACAATGGCGTATTACACACACGCCCTGGCAAATAACCTGGTTTGAATAATCATGCCACTGTCTGTTTAAATGATTTTAATAACCATTTAAAGGAAGTCTTTGATGTGATAATAGTAATTCCCTGCCTCTGAGAGGGAGGTATTGGGAAAAGTGGAAATTATTTCAGTATTAGAGTGTCAGTCAATCCTCTACCACACCTAGGCCTTCTATTAACTGGTAAGGATTGAGCTGCTACATCTGCTACACTGCCCTCAGTTATTTAGTGGGAAAAGCATTTGATTAAAAAAACAATTTAAAAAAGGCTTAAAGACATTGTTTTGTTACTCGGTGCACAATATCCGTTTCGGATACACAGTGTTATTTAGTCTGAATGTTTTTTCATCTGCCAATATAGTTGCAGGTATATATATATATATATATATATATATATATATATATATATGTACTGCAATACACTTTCTACTGTGTCGTGTCACTTTTTTGAAAGTATCAGGCGGGTTTAAAGACAAATGTCCGCGTTATCCCCCAAACTTGTCTAATTCATTGTCTGTTTAACATAGCACAATGCCCTAATACATGATTTAAGGAGCTTTCACATATCACATGCATTAGGATAATGGAAGGGAATGATAAAACTTTCAGTAGCATTAACATGTGATGCATAAAATAAAAGAATGAGAAAAAGGTTCAAATAAGACAGAAAAAAACAGAATGTGAGCTTTTGGACTGACTGCTTGTCACAAAGGAAGAGCCAGACTGCCAATTATACATTATTCATTTGCTCATCATATTTATTCATTTTTTCACCTAAAGTAGGTTAGAAGTCTTACGTGGTATGTTGAAGAAAAATAGTGTAATGCTTTAAATGTATGTCTGACATAAGTTGGCTGCATGTGTCTTCCTGATGAAGCCCAACAATACAATGTTGACTGTGAACTTTGTTCCAGTAATGTAATGGGTGTAAGATAACTTTATATGACCTGACCAATTTTTTTTAATGATGAACATTACTTTATAAATGTATGTATTTAATAGCAGCTGGTCTTTTTTTTAGGTAAATGGTAACTTAATTCACAAAAATAAGCTGCATAGGAAATATAATATATGCAAATATTCAACCAAATGTCTATAGCAATTGATGACAATTTAAAACGACTGTCAGTTACGCGGAAACTCCACTGTGGGAATCCCATATTGCGAGACCTCCACAAGCATTAGTACTTCATTTAAGGTAGTAGTTGTATCCTGAATATTGATCGGCTGCAGCTTCATTAGCTTGAAACTGACATCTCAGATTGATGTCTCTTTAAACTGGGTCCTGGTCAGGGATACCTGGGGAATCACACTATTGACTTTGGACTATTTGTGCTGCAAGGCCTCCGGAGACTTTGTGTTAGCTTTAATGGGATCCATCAATTCAGCTTCCCTTTTAATAATTATTGTTTTACCATTCACAAGAGGCTACTGTGTCCAAAGTTTTTTTTTTTTTTTTTTTTTTAAATGTTTTTCACTGTTGCCTGGAGACAACAGAGGCTCTCTTGTCTTGGTTTCTGAATAAGGAATTTACAATGTGGGGGTTGTTTTTTGTTCATTTTTCTAAGTCATGACAAGCTCCTCCTTTCAACCTGTTCTTCCAAAGAACAATACACAAGGGACCGCTACAAAGAAAAGATAAAATTCCTTGTGAGTAATCAAGACAAAAACCCATTTCCAACATTTTAACATTGGTAATATTTATATTAAAGAAAAAGAAATAGCCTTGCCCAAAAAGTGCATATTGTGTAATTACAAATGTATCTTTGTGTGACAGAAAAATTCATTTCCATACACTTGATGGCAGAATAACGTTGTTGGTCTTAACTGCGTTTGATTTGTTTCTGGGGTTACACACAATGACCACAGGAGGTTGAGACACATTAAAGCACAACCTTGCAGACCTTGAAGTTCACCTTGTAAGGTGGGGGATGGGACGTTGGTATCCTCAGATGAGAGAGGGGGAGAGAGAGGGAGAGAGCGGGAGAGAATTAAGTGATCTTGGTACATGATGAAAGGGAATGCTAATGTTAAGTACATTGATCAGCGCTCTCCGCTACAGCCAACCCACCCTTTGCCCGCCGCAATATCGATACATTGAAAACATCATTTGTATCAGCAGTTGTTTCTTTAATTAAGATCTGGCCCAAATCTTTGGTATTGATCTGTACCATTACCTTATCGACATTGTCTCGCCCAGCTGACTCACAGGCTTTCTCTCTATTGAAATGACCTGGCTTAAGGGTACAAAGTGCACCACCATATAATGTCACATAAGCAAATCCACTTCTTTGTCTGCTTTCCAAATAAGGTATTCAAGGTAAGTGGTACAGACCATTATTGACATCCGTTTGCATCACTTAACAAAATTAAACATGTGGGAAAATAACCTGTAGGACTGGAATTCTTAAGGGGGTCATGCCATTCGGCAATACGTTGCATGCATTGGTGATGCAGGTGTACATTTAAAAGCAAGTTATATGTTCTAAAATATTATTGAAAATGAAAAATGTGTAAAAACTGTGCGAATCGATCCTACTGCCATTGAAACCCAAAAGGCATATTTTTTCTTCGCAGAATATCCCTTTACTTGGATCTTTCTCCTCTCTAATTGAACAATGACACGTGTTCCTGTGTTCTGTTATCTTCCCTTTTGGGGAGCTCATCCCCACAACAGCCGACTCTCGCCTCCCTCCAGTCCCCCGCCACCCCCACCCCCCAACCCGATCTTAACCCTCCCTACTCTTCTGCCTTCCTCCAAGGCATCTGCAGAGCTGCCTGCCGTCTCCTCCCCAATCCGGCCCATCACATGGCGTGCATGGTATGGGAGAGGCTCCTGAATCCACAATGCCTTGCTGCGCCCCAGGTGAGGTTTGTGTAGAGCCCTACGCCGCCGCGCACCCCGCCTCCGCCTCGCAGGCAGCCTTCGAACACTCCACCGGCTTGCGTCCCGCTGAATACCGCCAGTCAATCCCACTTGTCTCACCGCGTGAAGCGGTCCAGAATCCACCCACCTGATAAAATACCCCCATCCTCTTCAAACCCCTGAAGTGTGAAATTCCCCCCCCCCCAAAAAAAGAAAATCAAGCCCCCACCTACCCCTGCGGGAGCATCCCATATTACAGTCCTGGAAAAACACCCAAGAAGAGTATTTATATATTTCTTTTAAGGGTGAAAAGATCTTTGGAGGCTTTGCATCACCATGGGCATTTTGAACAACGCCTGCTTCGCTCCGATTGCAACCACCACAAACAAATCCAATAGCCACCGCTAATCTGATCATCTCATCCCCAGCACTTTTCATGCTGGGATCCTTCCTCAGAACCCCTTGTACTAGTTCCAGTCTGGGAGTGTGTGATAAGACACTGGAAATTTAGTCATCATCTTCCGCGCAAAGGAGCTCAGAGGAGGGATTATGATATTCCTATAACCTTACATTGGATGTGGACAGGGGCAGCTCCTAGTGCGGATACAAACCTGTACATAGCTGTCCATCCACCCCCACCCCACCCCACTTCCCCATCTGCTGCCTCTTTCCTTTTAAAAGGTTGACTTTACAAGATTAGTGCACGCTAGCCGTCATCATGTTAGCAGAGATAGCAAGGAGAAAACGCAGTGCTTACTGTTGTTGAATACATTTTGCAACTGATAAGATTTTGCCACCCGATAAATGAGAAACTAATAATTCTATTTTTCTTTTTTTCTTTTCTATAGGCTTAATACAAAAGTGTGTGAGTGAGTGTTGATGCATGAGTTAAATAAGTTTATCCCGAAGAGAAGCTCGTAAGGCTGCACGATTGGCATGTTAAGGTAGACAAGCACTTAAAACAATCTTTGCACCGGTATATTTTTAGCATGTTTTTCAAAACACTTGCTACACACAAAATGATGGACTAGACAAAAATCCCCCGAAGATCTAATTTTGCTCCGGTTGGCACACAAAGATGTTTCCACTGCAAAGATGAGTACTGTGATTACTTTTTGGCATTTCTGGGTGCCAAACAAATCAAAAAAACACATTTTGCAAGCATGTCTCTCATTTCATTTGGCATTTGCATGTGACTTGCTTTGTAATTATTGTGGATTCTATTCAGAATGTTTTTTTGGCCAGTGAATAATATCTAATTTCAGTGGAAATGGTGTTCTGCATTTGCAAAATTTTGAATATATTAAAACAGCCCAACATCCTTTGGTTGAACTAACAGGAGCTGCATCAATTATTCTGTCCTTCCTATCGCTCTGCTTGGGAACTCATAAACTATTGGCACTGTACTTCCATTTATCAAGCTATTTAGACACAGTGAAATCAAGGACCTGGATTAAAGATGTTGGCAAAAAAAATCAGCAAACTGGAAAACTGGCTGGTGAAATGAAGTTTGTTTGGACGAGTTATGAAATGGCATTTTCAGTACATTTTAAGCTCTACTCTTGAGCTTAGTGGTTTTTCTTTACACACTTTCTGCATTATTTCAGTAAATATACACATATAAACAGTTATTTTTAGAGTTTGTTATGAAGGGAATGCATTGCCTTTACACTCCTACATTACAGAGCGAAACCAAATCTAAATCACGCTGTAAATCCAAACCACGTGACTCATGGTAGTTATTAAAAGACCTCTGCCTTCGGTTCTGTGGTGAGATGGACACACTAAATGGTGTCAGAGGAAGGTAATTATGTAGCAGCCACTCTGTAAAGCAGCTCATCACTGTCACACCGTTCACAGCTCGCTATCGTTTCCCCGAGAATCAACCGAGCTTCATCTCATCATGAAAAGAATCCCAGGTTGTATCTCAGTCCATTAGCGGAGTCACACTTGCGGTAAAACATCAGTCAAGCATTATAATAGACTGGGCACTGCTGTGTCGTGTGTACAGTAAGCTCATTGTTCTGTCACATTTAAAAAGTATATATTAGACGTCCCTGACAGGCGGTGTTAAATATTGATTGTGATGCGTTTGAAATGTATCGGCTGTATATTTTAACACCGCCATCCCGTGCCTCCCCCTGTTCTCTCTCTCTCTCTGCTCCTCTTTCCAGTACAGTGCAATAAGTTCACATTCTTCACTTCCTGTGATTCAGGCTCATTCAAAGTCAGATTAAATTAGGGCAAGACTGTCTCGCTGAGATCCAGAGTGACAGAGATGTCCCAAGCTACAGGAAGCAGCAGTTACAGTTCCAACACCCCCCCCCCAAAAATCAATCATTTCATTCTCTCTGGATGGCTACCCATTAAGAATAGGGACAGCAACTGAAATGAAATACACATTTCCTTCAGCCGATGCCCTCCTATGATAGATTTGTGCAGCTACAAATGGGTGGAGGTAAGGTTTCCCAAGTGAAAATGGAGGTGTCGATGCTATGAGTCTTCTAATCACCCTCATTGCACTGCCACCGCTGTGTTGATACCGTCCTTATCTCAGAGTGAATGCATGCAGTGAGTTGTCGACTGTAGTGAGCCGACCGTGGAATCAGGCTATGAGTAACTTTCTTTCATTTAACACCTTGTTAAAGCCCAGTGGATCTTGGAAAGAAAACATGTGTTAAATACTATATCATTAATTTATATTACAAAGGAGACCTGCATGAATCCAAGGAAAAAGTGTAGGATTACAATTTGTGAAGGAGATGTAAAAAACATTTTACGGTTATTTTATGTCAAATTAAACCTTTTAAAAGTCATTCTTATGAACAAGAGGCCTGCAAGATGTGGCAAGACGAACAAATAGTCACCTGAACCACAGGAAAGGCTCAAAATTAGGATCAAATAGGTTTGCCAAAGCTTTAATGGCTATCTCTCGGTTAGGTGCATTTCTTTCGGAAACCAGAAGTGTTTGAAATTCTATTCTATTCTGTTCTTTTGGGTACTTACTGCAAAGACTTTTCTACCACATCAATATTCCACTAAGGTGCCACTACTGTTTCAATTTGAATGAAAATATGTAATATTCTTTTGACAAAGCTTCGAAAAACATGCATTGTATACCAGCGTGTGTCATGAACAGCATTCTTCATGACACGTAATATAAGTTTAGGAAGTATCGGCGCGAATAATAAAGAAATGTATTATAGTTATCACTGAGCTACATGAGAGATATATTCTTAAATTATGCTATTCTTTTTGATATTGTTTTTCTGACTTCTGTATTCATGGATTCCTGATCTTCTGGGCACTGATGCATGAATTTTCAAAAGCACAGATTAAATAGAAATACCTATTATGGAAATACTTAAGTATTTTGTATTTCTGAATGAAAGCGATGCCTTCATGTTACTTATACCACCAATACAAGCAGAAACATAAATGGATACATTTCAGATTCTTACTTTACTTTTTGGCCACTTATGGGAACTGGTATTATATTATTCAGGCAACCCATATCATATATTTTCCCTTTCAGACAAATAATTGAATTCATGGCATACACATTAACATTCTTACAGTAGTGTTTGCCATTGCTGTGTTACTTTCTACAATGTGCATGCCTCGCATTGAAAAAAGGCCACTGGCTTTCTCTCTGTGTAATGAAACGTGTTCCTAAAACGCAACCTGAAAGAAGAATAAACGACAAAAGGGAGCAGAAAATTGGCTGGGATTCACACCTGCTTGGAATGATTAAGCTGTAGCTTTTCTCCCCCCCCCCCCTTCCAACACATGACTGCAGCAGTCGACAAAAGGTGTTGATTCAGAGGGCAAATTAAGCCTTGAACAGGCAAGATAATGTGCGTGTGATCAATTAACACAGACACAAGGTGTACCAGTTTCACTTTGAAACTTTCAGGGCCGGCCAACGGGCCCCTTTGTGCCTTTCGGCTGAGCAGCACTAATCATTTCCGTGGCTCGCTTCTAAAGGCAGCCCTGGACTCGGAGTATGGATTTTGCCTGAGGACTCTCCCCAGGCAGTGAGCTGACTAGTCAAACATGTTCACAGCAGCCTTAATCTAACTCTGGAACACTGACTTGACATGAAAGAATAAACATCTATATTTATATATATATTTTACACTTGTGTTGGGTTTGTCTTTTTTTTAATTAGCGCTAAATAAACAATGTGTCTTTCATCGTCCTGTTGGGGGGATGAACTGAGTGACGACCAGCGGTGTGTCTGACATCCAGGACACAATCTGTGCCGTACTCTCCTCTTTGTGCCGCCTGCTGTAAATACTTGAAGGTGGTTGCGTGGCTGTTACAGACGTGATGTCTTTGGATATTCTCGCGAAGGGCATTCGATGCCTTTTCAAAAGACAAAGCAGTACAATAGGCATCCACAGCAAAACATTATTTCCAATATATTTTACTGCACCATGCTGATTAGAGACACAACCAAACTGCTATAGTTACACATGTAAGTTACAGTACTTGTGCTTCTATTGACTGTGAGCTAAACACGCACGGTTTAGCAGTAGTACAGCTGATCCAGAGTCGAGGTGCATTAGTGTTTGGTGTCCACGGGGTCACACATTAAACACGATATTGAATTGAGTATAAGCTTTACATACACTAGGTACTGTCAGCTTACTGTCACCATGTTTCCTCGCACACTAAGTGTGTGAGTATTAATCTTGTTTGAGGCAGAATGCGCGGCCACAACAGCCGGGCTTTGGTGGGAGGCAGACGATGATATATCTATGGAAGTAATATGATGTACCTTATAAAAGCTGGCTCCACAGTGAGGGAGCACTTTAATCCCCCCCCCCCCCCCCCCCCCACCTCTGAACCACCCTCTCCATCTCTAGGAAGAGCTGATTTTGCCCTGCTTTAACTCCCACCTCTCTCCTTCTCTCTCTTTGGTTTGTCTTGAAGACAAGGAGGGACGTATCAGCGGTTACTATTTTCTTTTAGATTAGCTGACTGATGGGCCTCTTCAAAGCACATCATCCACACCATATGGATCATGGCAGATACAAATCACATAGGTGTCGGGGCGGCAGATAGTTCTCATAAAACACTGTCTTGACAATTTGTCAAGGTGTGGCCTTTTACAGTATTAAGAGCTGAGGAATAGTCATTTATGTGTGCAATTTGACGATGCTTGAAGAATTGATGTAGTGTGAGGATATAGAAATGCGCTCCAATGTCAGTTACAGCAACACACACACACACATTTCAGTGCGTGACAATCGTTTCTACGAAGTCTGCTGTTACTTTTGGCTTTAACAGCTGCGTCTTTCGAGGAAAGTAAACAAACACTTGCTCCTCCTGTGAGTTCTTGCGTTGACTGCCAGCTAATGATATCATATGCACCATGGCCTCAGTGAAATGTATTACATATCGGGGCTTGAATGTATCATGCCACGGATTATGTTCCAGCCTCTTGAGGACCACAAACCACATTAGCTTGAATTCCCAAATTTGAACTTCACGCGCAACCGCCCCACACCCACCTAGCAGGGTTTTAGCATTTTATATGTCATAATCCCCTATTCCCTACCATCATAACCCCCTCCTTAGCCCCTCCTGTGTCGAATGACGATTAGGTTATTGAGAAATTCACCACAGATGTCATCCCGGAGATGAATGTCTCCGTTCTGATGTGTGAGGAATGGAATCCGAGCATGGCCTGAAAGACGATAGTCGGGAGAAAAAAAGATGGGAATGGTCAGCTGTGAAAACACGGGCGACGGCAGATAAGGTGCTTGTGTTCTGTCGGATTCGTGACGCGCCAGATCAGGTTAAAACCTGGAGGAGTTGGTGGGGCCCAAAAACCACTCGCCGTGCTAATTATCTGCTGCCTACTTCTGTAAAGCAGAGAACATGTGCGGTATATGTGTTGAAGTTGAACACAATATAATCAATTCTATCCATTTTTCTGGAAACCAAAGCTTTGCTGAACATGGAAAAAGATAAATGAAATATTAGGTGATGCATCTTGTTTTAGTAATATGAATAATTTGTCACTTTTTCTAGAATAATTTCATCAACTTAAAGGTATCCATTTAAGTGATATGACAAATAAACCAAATTGCACAAAATCGCATGCATTTACTATAAATACTAGCCTACTATTTCTCATTAAAACTATGGAAAATGGGGAAAATTATGTTGTCATTACTGTAACCATTAGTAACCATTTCAAAACATGCTGTTCAGGGTGTGAAAAGATTATAAAAGTGGGAGAATTTTAAAATATTTTGGTGTTCCTTTGTCTGTGTGTGTGTGTGTGTGTGTGTGTGTGTGTGTGTGTGTGTGTGTGTGTGCGCACGAGCACACATCCGTAACAAAGTATATGCCTATAGTATGTGCCCGTGTGTGTGTGTGTGTGTGTCTCTCTCTCTCTCCTCTGTACCCATCAGATGGGGACTGGAGGTCAGTCCCTTTGGGCTGTTTAGCAGACATCAGTTGTCCTTTCTTCTCCAGGAAATGGATGCAGCCGATTACTATCCCGGGATTCATAAATTCTTTATGGGCAACTTGGAGTTATAGGGGCTGATGAATTCAGTCTGTGAGACGGCTCATGCCAAATGCTTTCTTCCAAACCCCACAGTCCCCCACAGTGGTTGGGATAAAGAGACCAAGCAAGAGTCTGTCTCTCTTTCTTATTCCCCCTTGCTTTCCTCTTTTGTCTTGTTACCTCTGTGTCATGCTCCGGTTTTTCTCTTTGTCCTCATATCGTCCTCCTGCAATGTGAAGACTGTGTCCATTTTAGTAGGACCCCAGGAGCAAACCACGACTTGTTTGTTTCTGGGCTCTTGATACAATACTATTGATATCATTTTCCCCACAGAAAGTACAATCTGTAAAATTGGCCTTCTTCGTGTAATGTTCCAAACCTATGCATCCAAAAATGGAATTCAAAAGACCGATAGGAGCCAGCCAGTCCCCGGAGCCCATTGTCATGCCTTCGGCTGGTTTGCTCACGTTGTACATTGAGGCTTATCTGCAAATTTGTGAACTTTTACCAAAAAGCAGTCGGTCCAACGGTCCACTGCCAACATCCTTTTCCACTTCAATCACTGTTTTAGTTTTTCCTTTCAAAGCCGTCTCAGACCTTGATGTTTCCCTTTTCGCCAATGGATATCCAGAGGCAGCCTGATGTGCTGTCCTCCCCTCCCGCCCCCCCCCCCCCCTTTATTTTGAAACTCTTTTCCTTGGATTGTCTTGTGTGGGGTTGTCACTAACTAAGCCGATCTGGCTACACCCGAGTATGCAGAGGAGTTATCCACCGGTTGGGGCTGTTTGTATAAATGAGGACAGTGTGACACCCCAGGGTGTTTCGCAGTGGGTACTATTCCTTCAAAAATAGCAATAGAAAAAAAAATTGAATCCGTCTGTGTCGCTTGCTCCTCAAAGTCCCTCGCCTTGTAAATAGATTTTGATGGATACGCTTTCCTCCTCGCCCTCACACTCCCAAGTACAAACAATTCCACCACATGAGACCCACTTCAGTGCAAGTGCACACAGCACATTGGCAAAAACATTTACGGACGTACACATTTAAACGCTGTCCACCTACTAGAGTATGATCAAAAACAAGTGTGGGAATAAAAGTTGGTAAGAGGCGACTCGTACGCCCAATCAAAGACGGGTGGATTTTGTGTTGCTGATTGGACGGCCTGTAACCGGTAGGGTGGGAAGTTTTAGTCTTTGATGTGAGCTTCCTGCTGGGCCGAGGTTTTTCCGCACGTAAAGAATTTTCCTCGATTATTTGAATGGCGTCACTTATGTGTTCGCTAATGATTTGCTCAGACAAAAAAAACCCTCCCATGTGCAAGAGTCAAACTTGGTCAATGCAGAAAGAAACTCTGCCATGACATTAATGTAATTCAAACTAAAACACAACCACATTTTAATATCTCCCTTACGCACAACCATCTTTTTGCACGCGAGTTTGGCGGCGTTTCGACTTAAGAATGACTTTTCATCCTTTTTGAAGCCACTTGCCTTCTTCCAACGCGGTGCTCTGACTGGATCTTATCGAATAAATAATACTTGTTTTGATCTGAGATTAAAAAGGGCGCTGATGTGGAAACCAGCATTTCTTTTAAGAGAAAAGGTGTTGCAATAACAGTCTACACAGAGACACTCTTTACACCCGCTGCTCTAACGCCGAGCAAGAGAGACGAACAACCCCGCTTGATCTGGCCATGTGTGATGACTCTTGGAGGTCAGACAGGTTAAATGGTATTTGATTAAAATCAGTAGATGGCAAACTCTGTCTCCCTCTCTCTCTTTCCCACATGTACCACACGCACGCACGCACGCACGCACGCACACACACACACACACACACACACACACACACACACACACACACACACACACACACACACACACACACACACACACACACACACACACACACACACACACACAAAGACCATCCTAGTCCGGCCTGCTGGGAATAAGGAGAAGAAAATATCTCTCCTTCTGCTGTCCGTGTCTCTCTAAGGTTGTTGTGGTTGTGGAGGGGGGGTTGGAGGAGTACTGGGCTTTTGGGTGGGTGTGTGGGGGGTGGGGTGGGGGTGTTGGTAGTGGGGTGGTGAAGTCGACCTGTGTGTGTTTGGCTGGCGAAAAAAAAGGCTTGCCACTGTTTATCAAGCCACGGCAAATCCAATTAGCCTGTGGCCGGCCTTCCAACCCTATTAACCTGCTCAGCTGTGAGAGCACTCAGCAGCTCCTGCCAATATCTCATTTCTCTCAGCCGCTGATAAGATCGGCTCGAGATATTCAGTGGGGTTCTCCGATGCTACGGCTGCCTGCGAGGCTTTAAAAACCACAGCGCCCGTGCTGATCTCTCCTTCAGTCCAACCTCCGCTTGTTTTCTTTCATTCTCGCTCTTTCACCATCCACGTTTCCTCCTACCTTCCTCCCAAACTCCTCCGCCAACCCAGTCGCTCTCCCTCTCTCTCTCTCTCTTCCGTCATGTAGCTACAGCGACACAACAAAACCACTAGGACGGTAACTTCCAGGCCCATGGCTTGTTTCCTCCCAGACAGCGATCAGGGCGCAGGCCCCACTGTCTGACAGGGTGGGGGGGTGGGGGGGGGAACTGATTTTCCTTATCATGGCCTGCCCACAAAGGGCCAGGCCAGGCCCGCGTGATTAGCATTCCTTGGTGGAGATGTGTCAGCCCTATTTCTATCACAGAGACAGATTGAGGCTTTCACTCAGACTGGCGACTGAGTGACACATGGCCCTGACCGGGGGGACAACATTGTTATTTGAGTTAAGAAATCAATTTGTATCAAATGTACACTGTAATTTATTTGTTGCCTTTGAAGGGAACCTGGCTAAGATAAATGGGAATGGACTTTTTTTTCTTTTTTTTTTCTTCCCTCTCGCTTACCTTGAGCCGTAGCCGATAAAGTTCTTGTGAAGCCCGTGATAGTTCCCCGCGTCAGAGCAAAAAAGTGACAAACATGTTTAAAGTTGTGCAGTGATCTTTAAATCTCAAAAAGAACACCTTGTCGGACATGATAGAACATTTTTTCCTCTCCCCTCCCGTCTGTCACCCGGCTCTGCTGACATATGGCTTTAGTATTTTTGCTGACATTTTGCTTTATCACATACATCTAGCAGCAAAGGGAGAAGCGATATTTGTCTTTTTTAATGCTTTTTTTTTTAACTTGATGCAGTGAGCTTCCACGCTGTGAGATCAAGATGGTCTTTTGGGATTGCAAAGAATAATATATATTTTTTAGTAATATTTTCTCTGAAACAATACTAATATTCTGTGACATGGTTTATTTTACAGTACATCCTACTGGTAACAACCTGTTTTTGACCTTGAGGCACTATTAAATACAGACAGAATTACTATTTATAACTAATGCATGTCTACATTAAGAAAGTGCATTTTAAAACATATTATCATAAAAAAAGCAATGTCTGCCTGAAACACTGTTTTGTGTTCATTATTTACAATGTTTCCTTTGTATCATTGTAGGACATGTATTTGTTTTTTTTACAAAATGTTATGTGTATTGTTGGGTTTTATTTTTAACCAAAGACAAAGAACATTTCACTGTCAATAGAATACACCACAATTGAAGCAATCCTTTCATACAAAGTGCATAGTTGTTGTTTACTTTGTAAATCAAGCGGTTACATAAATACTAAATACTGAGACAGTCTGGTTTCATTTAGTCCACTGCTGTTTCCCGGCTGGCTAAATCTGAGGAGTAAATGTCTTCCGCATCATTGTGCCATGATGACTTAACACTCAATTCATCGGGGACTCCTCGAAAAGGAAAACCTCTCAACACTTTGCAATTATTTTGCAGTTCGGTGCACTTTAACTCTTCCAGGTAATTGCAGCAAGCCTGTGTCTGTGACTAAAAACCAATGAAGGACATGAATGTGCTTTTGTTGCAACATTAGTAGGCTCTTTCAATTGATTTAAATACTTTCATTTGATACCACATGGTGAAGTGAATTATGGAAAATAATATTACACGTGTTATCTTTCGAAGGATGGATTATCTGTTTCTGAAACTTTATACCACATTTGAGTTTTATTTATTATGTTGTAGTTTGAAAACTACTCATCCAAATATGTGTCATAGCTGAAACGATTTTATATTCTACATGTGAATAACAAATAAACAGCATCCATATCATCCATTTGGGAGGAAAAAAAACGCAATGTCCTTCCACATCTAAGGATGTGAATTATAAAGAATAGCAGCCTATCCTATTAACATCAAGAGGGAGTTTAGCATTTCTCAGAAACTGGAGTAAGAGGGAAAAAAAGCAGGTGGCTATCTCTACACATCAAACATATATTAAGCCTCCAGGTTGACCCAGTATTGCTTCTTAGTTTGGGTTTTTCAGAGGGCTGCAAAGCAGAGCCTGTTTCCCTGAATTTAAGTCAAAAATTTAGATATGCAAATGTCCTCAAAGGATCCGCGATTGAAAAAGGATGCCTCAAAGCCACGTACTCTAAAGCTAAACAAGATTAGGAAAATTGAATCATTTCAAAAGCTGTGGGCGGAATGTAAACTGGTTAGCATTCTAATCCTCTGGGCCAGGTGACCAGCTCAGCATGTGTACAAACATACTGTATGAAGAACAAATGAGATGAGAGTCTGCAACTGTGAAAACTGTCAATGAAGTAATAACTGAGTGGTTTCCTACCTGAGAAATACATTTATTTACCAACTTTGTATCAGACGTCCTCTGTAGGCTTCTGGCCACAAATATTCTTATAATTCTGTCCCTAATTTCCATCCTGGCATTCTTTTGCCATATGTTTGCCTGGGGAAGGTTTTGTTTGCCTTCCTGCATGTTCAGTAGAGGGAAAACAGACTGTTTTGTTTTTGCTTTCGCTTTTACACAGAAATTGCAGTATATTATTAAGTACGATCTCAACTTCTTTTTTCTTTTTTTATACTCATCATATATTCAGTTGGATTGCTGTTGTGAATGTTTGCAGTTCATTAAAGAAAAGAATCTTAAAAAAAGGTAAACCCGATGGTGATAGTGGGGAAAGAGACATCATATAATACCTACTCAGATACAACCACCACATGATGGCGTTGGTACGGTCTGCGCTCAGATGGACGTTACGCTGACATTTCTTTGCCAAGAGGATGACATTTGCAAAGGTCGTTAAAACAAGAACTGACCCCGTGACCCCTGAAAACTGATAAGTAAACAAGCGACTCTCTAATATAGTATCACATATCTACTGTTTATTTTCCCAGAGGTCAACATCCTGCGAGGAGAATAGCTTTGCATTAGCTTGACTGTATAGCCAACCGGCTCGGTAACACGTAACAATACAGAGGGCGTCTGTGGAGCACTTTGATGGTCTTGGATGTATTCTGTCTTATCGGTTGGACTCTGGCTGACCTTTTATACTACGTTCTCGAGGCCCCAACTCTATATTTGTCATATCAACAGCAGAGTGATACTGTTTCCGTGCTCTTCTCAAATGACTTAGTGGGAATCAAATCATGGGCAACTTGGGGTAGGTTACGGTATGTTTTGGACGCAGAGGCGCAGACTGACGCACATAATGACGTTTTCGCGAGAGTTTCTGTTGGACTTTACCGACCAGATACGTGTCTTCACATACATTTCTTCTGCGTGTGGTAGAAAGTGCCAGAAATAGATATCCTCTGCTGTTCTGTTTTCTTACTCACTACATTAAACCCATTAAGGGGAAATAATTGCTGTATCATATTTCAAACATGTAATCACTCTTAAAAAAAACAAAAGATTACCAAATCTAACTGCCGTATTTACATCCTGTTAACGTAGATCCTGTTGGAAGCACTAACCCGGGATCAGCAAACTGCTTAATCCTCGTCAGTCACTGTCTCACACGGACGGACTGATAGATTTACGTAGCTTTTCTAACAAGAAGTCATCGCCCTGACTGGTGACAATAATGGTGCAAACTTCAGGTTAGAATTTAGTAAAATGTTATTCAAGTTGGACACAATCAGAAAAGTTGAAGGAATTTTCACAACAGTTAACAGATCTATATATATATATAAATTCTGTCATTATTTATACTGTTCAATTTATATGTGTAAATGCAACATTACAATAAAATAATTCCATCTGCATCCAGTTTTGTTCCAGGTAAACACTGATACTGACTGAACACACATAGATATGTTAGTATGGTTACTTTGTTGAAAGCCGTTGAGAGACAATATATATGCTTCAGATCGCACATCTTGTAACCTTGAATGTTAAATATTGTCTAAATGCACATTTATTAGAAAAAATGGGTCAGCAATTTAACAAACATTAAGAAAAATTCAGAATGGAGTTTTTTGTTTTCAATCCAAAATAACTAATAGTTAGACATTGTCACCACTTGTACAAGATCCTGACAAAGCAATTCCAATACACACGTGTTAATGTATTATTGTGTGATGTTTCACTAATAAAAAAGTCTAAACTTTACTCATCATGGTTACTATTTTCCCTCAATTTATGATAGAGCCTTACATTTGTATGATTAAATCAATTGTTAGAGTATGCGTTCAACAAGCTTCCCTTTTTGTGCCTCCTGGTATTTTGGAAAAAACAATAAATTAATAATATTCCTAATATGATTATTAGACGGTTCACATATTTCTATAAACAATCCTTTTGGATAAGGATCTTGTCATGTATGGAACATCCTTCACGCGATCAACTTTTTTTTTTTTCTTTGTTGCTGTTTTCTAAACCTTTTCAGAACAGCATAATATTAGCATTAATACAAATAAAACAATATACACTTATGGTCTTATTTCCTCATTGTTCTACGCTTATCAGAGGTCCCCTTGTATATATGGTTCCTTAAAGAAAACATTTCCCCTCTTTATATCAAATATTCTGCAAGTTTTTACATACACACCTTTTTCTGTGTTTCACTAGTTTCAGTTCCTTAATGTAGATCAGAGCTGCTTTACTAAACAGGAATCCATTTTCTTGTATTATCATTATGAATTATGTTAGTGTCCTGGCTTACAATGAATATCATGTAGCTTCTTATCCTTTATGTGAGGTGTATTCATCAGACTGTTGTATTTGTTATTGTAAATAATTCAAATGAATAGGAATTTCATTATAAAGAAAAATAATACTTTGACTGATTTATCAGCAAATATTGTGACCATTACATTTCGGCACAGTCTCCAAATAATTGCAGCTTCCTTTAAGCTCAATATCCCGGTATATTTTCTAGAGAACAGTTGACACTTGGAAATGCCATGTCTCTACGGGATGCTGACATTAATATTGTCAAAGCAGCTAAAGCATTCAGTTATCATACATCAAGGTTGAGAAAATGCAAATAAATGATATATATCATTTGAGGTGGAATCCATTCTTATTTGGAAGGGCTCCCAAATGAGTAAGAATATATCATTAGAGGTTTTCACATTTTTATTTTAATATTTAGGGGTAAATAACTGGGAATACAAGTCTCTAAGCAACCAGTAAACACATTAATTTGAACGTCATACAACACGGATAACATGTCATAAGTTTATGCCTCCTGACATTTGGCATTTGACTATTTATTATTTCCTGGGTCATGCAGTATGAATCTGGTGGTGGTGGTGTTAAGGTTTAAAACGAGAGCCCTGAGCACGCGTCATATGCACTGCAGATGTCCACCCAAGTCAGAATATGCAGTTTCATTTGCTGCAGTGAAACATAAACGTTTCATAATGTGCACCTAAAAATAATCTGTTGCTCCATAAGAAGGAAATTTGAACCTTCTCGCCCCCGTATTGAACGAACTCTGCCCTCCAGCCACCACGCACAGAACTCTGCTACTACTAATGCACTATTTCACATGTCAAGAGCTTATAACCATAACTTGTTTGTGCTTTAGAGAGATTTAGTTTGGCTTTGACAAGAGGGCCTCAAATGCCCTTTTGCTCAGTATTCATTCCCATAACAGATGAAATACTTGTTAGATATTTGGAAAGTATTCTGGTAAGTGAGAGAGGGACATGTTAATGGTGAGGGGCACAGGGGTCATGGAATCGTTCCCTGGGAGCCTGAAGTGAAACGTTTGGTCACAGCAGTGCAGCAGTGTATTAACTGAAGAGTTAAGTGCTAAGTATCACATTGTGTTTATGGTGTACATATTGCATACTGCTCTTTTTATCCAGGCATGTGCCAGGTCCCGGCTGCTTAATTTATGCATTGCTGGGTTGACTTTGTCCCTTGGACTACCTGTTAGGCTATCTGACTGGCTGAATGGCCACCTGACAGATGGACTGAGGCCTTATATCTGAATTAGCTGGTTTATTCTGTGGTTGGCTTGCTGCCTCAGCGCCCGGCTGGTTGAGTGATTGGTTTGTGGCTACCCGTCTGAGCGAGGCGGTTTGATACATGATGTGGTTCAGTGTGTTCGCGATTAACGGATTGGCACAACAGTTGCATCCATTAATAACTCCACCCTGTTGGGCTGGTGCGGCTCCCAACTGCACGCTGTTCTTGCACTCACATTACGGTTTTTGGAGACATTCATAAAGCCAGTGAATCAATGGGTTGTTGGTGATCTTAAAATCTGTTCACTTTTCCACTTGAGAGTAAATATACATTTTGAGTCTTCTCCAGCTGCGATGTCTTCATCACTACACACTCTTGAATGCCAAAGAAGAGGAAATGCCTCTTTTTGTCCTGCGCTGCATATAGATCTTTGAATCGCGCCCACACATTGCTGCAGGCAGAAGAGTCTGAGTTAATAGACTAACTCATAAGGCAAGATTAAAGATGCCGTGTAATTTGATTAACTGAATGAGAGTGAGAGGCCACAGATGGGGGAACAATCACGTAAAACCACCTGGGTGGATTTCTGCTGTGCAGAAGCTCTACGAACTGACGCTTTTCATGCAGTTGCAGTGTCGAGAAGTGGTTACGGCGGAGCGGTTGGTAATAATCGACACGCTCAATGAACATAAATGTTGCAGTCGCGGTGGCTGCACTGAAGGGAAACATCCTCTACCTGATCCCCCAGTATTACAGTAGCTTTGTCACAAAATTGGCTAAGCTTCGTTGTTCAAACATGATACGTTTGTTTCCTCCTTCTGAGTCTCTCAAAGACAATTACATAGTGGCAATCCAAAACAGAGATTAATTCCATACTAAGCTCCAATCGGATTCCATTGGTTTATTCAGTCCATTCAGTTTGAGAGGTTTTCTGCATTTAAACCCATATTATCAAATCAATGTGTTTTTGGTGATTAATATGTTAAATATAAAGAGGTAGAAGGCAGTTATCCGGCAGTACATTGTAGTGTATTTAAAGCTGTTATATGAAAACGAGAAGTTAACTTCATTTTATATTCGACCCTTAGAAAGGCAAATGTAATGTGTGCCCATGCTGCATTTAAAGACATGCCAAATTCCTTATTCTAGTCGAGATAGATACTACATATTTTTCATTAGTTTGAGGATGTTATTCTGAAAACTTTATATAAAAAATAAAAAAGTTCATTCTTTCATATTTCCAATGCTGTCTTGCTTCCCTCTCTCATCCACATGTGCAGGGAGATCAAGATAAGGTACCTGCAGAATGAAAACCCAGGAAGCTCACCTGCTCGCCCTTGATACTATGCTGGAAATATAAAATCCATTCCCAGATTTAGTCATCCCTCTGCACCCAAAAAAAAAATTATATTCTGTCTGGTGCCACGGACTGCCTGTCTGCCACATCGTGCCTTTATGGCTCAAACTAGATGTCTTAGTTATTGGGATGAAGAAATCCCTGTCAGTGGACATTCACGAGATGATCCCCCCCCCCGCCGCCCCCTCTTTTCACTCGGCGAGGTGAGGTTAATTTATATTTCTCAAACCTTCTCCTTTCTCCTTAGAAATGGATTCAGTTGAAGTGGTGGCACCGGATCGTTATCGGCGTGCTATCATTCCGCCGGGACAGCCCAGCCATCATCACAAATGGCCGTTTTTCAGCAGAATAAAACATATGAATTAAACTTCATAAGCTTATCTGGTCTTTGATATGTAGAAAGCCCAAGGTTTATTTTCACATTAATCCCACACCCGTCTATTGCTTTGGCTCTTTGATGCATGAAGGTGGGTTTAGAAACTGGAATCTGCCAGGTGTATATATAACTGCATGTTTTACCCATCGCTTGAGCTTTAGGACCTCTTTTCTCTCTCCCTCTCTCTCTCTTGCTCTTTCCCTCTGTCTTTCCCGCTCACACACACACACACACACACACACACAGGTTTTCCCTAAGAATTTCATTACAAAAGGCAGCCATATGCATTGAAATACTGCCGGCAAGCAGGGGTCATGTAGCTCGATACTGAGTTTCCCCGTGCCTTTTGTGCCATCTTAATTGTCTGTCATTTCTGTCTGCAGCCCTCGTCTGTGCGCGCTCCAAATAAAACCTATGGAAACATGAAAGGTGGAGCACTGCCCTCACTTTCATCAAGGGATCGCTTACTGGGCCTTGCCGTGGCTACCCCGGGCTTGTGTTACGTACCTCATAAAAGTAGCTCTTGTTTCACCGATGCACTGCCCCATCTGGGCGCTGGACTAATCTGTCAAGCCGAGCTCCCAGGCAAATTCTTCTGCAGCGTAATAGACACGGTTGCAAACTCTGCTGCTGCCTTCCTCCTCTGCTTGTCCCCCCCCCGCCCCCCTCATTTTTGCAGAGGGCTCCCCTGATGTCCTCTGATGCTGCTGACAGTTGGAGCTGAGGCTGGATGCCATGGTGGATTCATATTGTGCTCCTGCATCTGTCATTGTTTGCACCAAAGGTGTTGACCTCTCCACGTTCTCGTCAGAATGTTGCCTCAGTTCTGCAATTCCCGGCAAAATAGATACCTGCCGGGCGTTTGATCGCGGCGGGTATTCACGCTGCGGAAAGCCCTGTCACGACTGTAGGTTCTCGGGGCGCAGAGACAACACGACACGGCAGGGTTGGTCGCAATACAATATGTTTTTATTGCAGTTTTCACACACACACACACACACGGAGCAGTGAGGTCCCCGCGTCTCTCCTCTTGTCGCCGCTCTCACTGCTCTTAAAAAGACACAAACACAACGTTAGATTGGCATCAGCTGTGCAGATGCCAATTGCTCCCACCTGGCACCGTTCCCTGAGCCACTCCCCCCTCTCTCCCGCTGCAGACGAGCCAAAACCACGCCCGCCACCACATACCCCCACCGCCCGACTTAGGCCGGGAAGCCCACCGGCCTAACCTACTCCCCCCCCCCCCCAAGAGGGCGGGAGAGGAAGTCTGCCACGACCATCTGCGCCCCCGGCCTATGGACCACTCTGAAGTTAAAAGGCTGTAGCGCCAGATACCACCGGGTGATCCGGGCGTTGGTATCCTTCATGCGGTGGAGCCATTGGAGCGGGGCGTGGTCCGAACAGAGGGTGAAAGAGCGTCCCAGGAGGTAGTAGCGCAGAGAGTCCACCGCCCACCGGATGGCCAGGCACTCCTTTTCCACCGTGCTGTACCTGGCCTGCCTCTCGGACAGCTTCCGGCTGATGTATAAGACTGGGCGGTCGACCCCCTCCACCTCCTGGGACAAAACGGCCCCCAGCCCTCTGTCCGATGCGTCAGTCTGCAGAGTGAAGGGAAAAGAAAAGTCAGGGGTATGGAGGAGTGGTTCCCCACAAAGAGTCTGTTTCACCTTCTCAAACGCCTGCTGGCACTGCTCCGACCACTGGACCGGATCTGACGCACCTCTCCGGGTCAGGTCGGTCAAGGGGCTGGTGAGGTCCGCGAAGCCGGGAATGAACCGCCTGTAATACCCCGCCAGCCCCAAGAACCGCCTCACCTCTTTTTTCGTCTTGGGCCGCGGGCAGGCCGCAATCGCCGTCGTCTTGTCTACCTGAGGACGCACCTGCCCGCCCCCCAAGTGGTACCCCAGATACCGGACCTCCCTCCGTCCAACTGCACACTTCCCCGGGTTGGCGGTGAGCCCCGCCCTTCTCAGGGACTCCAGCACCGCGCCCACCCGCCGCACATGCTCCGCCCAGGTGGTGCTGTGGATAATGACGTCATCCAAGTAGGCGGCAGCATATGCAGCGTGGGGACGCAGCACCCGATCCATGAGACGCTGGAACGTGGCCGGGGCACCGAACAAGCCAAAGGGAAGTGTGGTAAATTGGTATAACCCATACGGAGTGGAGAACGCCGTTTTTTCCTTGGACTCTGGAGACAGAGGAATCTGCCAGTAGCCCTTGGTTAAATCCAGTGTCGTAAAGAAACGTGCAGAACCCAGCCGGTCCAGGAGTTCGTCGACCCGGGGCATCGGGTAGGCATCAAACCGTGACACATTATTCACCCTGCGATAGTCCACACAGAACCGTACCGACCCATCTTTCTTAGGCACAAGAACGATGGGGCTACACCAGGCGCTGTGGGACTCTTCTATTACCCCCATCTCCAACATACTAGCCAATTCCCCCTGAACCACTTTTCTTTTGTGTTCGGGCATCCTGTAGGGACGTGATCTCACCGTCACCCCCGGGGGCGTCTCGATTCGGTGAGCTATCAGGTCGGTCCGGCCTGGCAGGGGGGAGAACACGTCAGCAAACTGCTTCTGCAACTGGGCGATGTCCGTTCTCTGGTCCTCGGAGAGACGGGCCTCGTACGGGAGCGGGGTGGGATCAGCCGCTTTTGGCACCTCCGGCCCCAGCTCTTCTCTTTCCGGTACCGCGGACACCAGGGCAACAGACTCCGCCTCCCTCCAGGCTTTCAGGAGGTTTAGGTGGTATATTTGCGTCGCTCCGCCCCGGTCAGACCGCACCACCTCATAGTCGACATCCCCCACCTGCCGTGTGACCTCAAAGGGCCCTTGCCACTTAGCCAGGAGTTTAGAGTTGGAAGAAGGAAGTAACACAAGTACCTTTTCTCCCGGCGTGAATTGCCGCAGCCTGGCTCCTCTGTTGTACAGCCGTTGTTGCCGTTCCTGGGCCTGGAGCAAATTCTCTCGTGACATTTTACCCAGTGTGTGGAGCTTTGCTCGCAGGTCCAGGACGTACTGGATCTCGTTCTTGCCAGGGCTCGGACCTTCCTCCCAGCTTTCCTTAATTAGGTCCAGCACCCCCCTCGGCGTCCTGCCAAACAAAAGTTCAAAGGGAGAAAACCCCGTGGAGGCCTGGGGAACCTCCCGCACTGCAAACAACAGAGGGTCAAGCCAGTTATCCCAATTACGTTCATCTTCGCTAATAAATTTACGGATCATGGACTTCAGAGTCTTATTCATACGTTCCACCAGCCCATCCGTCTGCGGGTGATACACGCTAGTGCGAATGGACTTGATGCCCAGTAACCCGTAAAGCTCTCTCAGTGTGCGCGACATGAACGAGGTGCCCTGGTCAGTCATAATCTCTCTAGGGATTCCGACTCGGGAGATGACCTGAAACAGAGCCTGCGCGACACTCTTTGCAGAGATATTGCGCAACGGTACTGCCCCCGGATATCGCGTTGCGTAATCCATGAGGACTAACACAAAACGATATCCGCGTGCGCTCCGGTGAAACGGCCCGATGAGGTCCATCCCGATCCGCTCGAACGGAACCTCCACCAACGGCAGAGGACGCAACGGCGCCCTCGGGATGGCCGGAGCGTTTACTAACTGACACTCCGGGCAGGACGCGCACCGGCGGCGCACGTCCCCCCGGATGCCTGGCCAATAAAATCGGGTCATTATCCGGTCTAGCGTTTTTTCGTATCCCATATGCCCCGCCATCGGGTTATAATGAGCCGCCTGGAAAATCATTTCCCGACGGCTTTTCGGCACCAGCAACTGGGTGTTTTCCTGCCCCGTCAGAGTGTCACGACTCACTCTATACAGTCTGTCCCTAATCAATGAAAAGTGCGGATATGATTGCGCCGCGTCAGGGCGCACCAACTGACCATCAATCCTAATCACTTGGTCGTAGGCTGAGCGTAGAGTATCGTCACGAGACTGCTCGAGTGGAAAATCTTCCATGGAGCGAAACCCGGGAACCGGCGGAGTCTCTACGAGAGGCTCCGCCGACTCGCCCTCCCCGTCTGCAGCGTCGGACGACCTCGCGTCACCGCTGAGCACCGCGCACATACCGCATAACCCTGTCGGTCGTGAACGCACCCCCGCGGCCAGCCCCATTAGCTTATCAAATCCTGGCCAATCTGTTCCCAAAATCACAGGGTGCGTCAGGCGGGAGCTAACCGCTGCCTTCACACTATGCTTTTTCCCTCTATGCCTAAATTCTACGGACACTATGGGATACTCGTGAACGTCCCCATGCACACACCTTATTCTCACCCGTGACGCCTCCACCAATGCCCCGGGCCGAACCAGGCTCTGGTGAATCATAGACTGCATGCAGCCCGAATCAACCAACGCCTGGCGTATACCCCCCTGGATTCTTACCGGAACGCGGTACGTCGCTCCCGGACCGGGGGAGGGTGTTGGAACGCCGGCAACCCGAATCACCTGTCCCACCTCCATCAGCGGACACTCTCTCCGGAGGTGCCCGGGCTGCCCGCACCTCCAACATTCCTGCCCCGGCGTTTGAGAACCCCCCTGTGGGTCGGGAAGGGCACCGGAGCGTTCTGCGGTCGGCGGGTAGCGGGCCGGAAGGAACGAAGTCCGTTGCGGGGCCGGCACGGGTCGTTCCACCGGCGGCAGCTGCCCCTCTCGCCGTCGCGCCGGTCGGGCCGGGGATGGCGTACCCTCCTCGTCCCGCTGACCGCTGGGGTGCACCGCCAGGTGATCCTCTGCGAGGGTGATGGCCGCTTTGAGGGTCGGTGGGCGGTGGTACTTCACCCACGCTGCCGTCCGGGCCGGGAGCCCCTCCGCAAACTGCTCCAGGACCACCTTCTCCATTACGGCCTCCATCCCCCCAACGCCGTTGGGCAGCAGCCATCTGTTCGCGGCGTCTTTGAGCCGCTGTCCGTACGCGAATGGCCGGTCCCCCGGCTCCAACCTGGTCTGCCGAAACCGCCGGCGATGGTCCTCTGGCAGCAGCCCCAGCCTGTCGGTGACCGCCTTACGCACGGATGCGTAGTCCCGCCGGGCCGCCGGTGGCAGCCCCATGGCCGCCGTCTGCGCCTCCCCGGATAAGAGAGGCAGAAGCCGGACCGACCACTCCTCCGCCGGCCAGCTGCACGCCTCTGCCATCGCCTCAAAGGCCTCCAAAAAGGACTGCGCGTCATCTTCCGCTGTCATGCGATGGAGCGCCAGTCCGGTCAGCGCCGCGGGCCCGGGCGTTCGCTGAGCGTCGGCCGGTCGCGCCGCCAGTTGCTCCAGAGCCTGGGCCTGACGCCCCACCTGGGCTTGGAGCGCCCCCAGGAACTGTCGATTGGCCTCCGCCTGGTCCCGCTGGATGGCCGCCAGCTCGCCGATCATCCGACCCAGCGCCAGGATTGGCTGAGCCGGCATCCCCTGCTGCTGCTCATCGGTCATTCCGCCGTTCCCCCGCTACGTTGGGTGCCACTGTCACGACTGTAGGTTCTCGGGGCGCAGAGACAACACGACACGGCAGGGTTGGTCGCAATACAATATGTTTTTATTGCAGTTTTCACACACACACACACACACGGAGCAGTGAGGTCCCCGCGTCTCTCCTCTTGTCGCCGCTCTCACTGCTCTTAAAAAGACACAAACACAACGTTAGATTGGCATCAGCTGTGCAGATGCCAATTGCTCCCACCTGGCACCGTTCCCTGAGCCACTCCCCCCTCTCTCCCGCTGCAGACGAGCCAAAACCACGCCCGCCACCACAAGCCCCTTCCCATTTCGATAGTTGGTGCAAAACTTTGACAGGCAGTTGGAAACCTCGGGGGAGTTGGGTCGCAGAGGAGTGGGAGAGAGACGGAGGGCTCAGGGGAGTTGGGCTGTGTTTCTATAGCTGAACATGTACACCGCCAAGACCGATGCATTCAGTGGATGGGAAATACTCTTTCAAACTATAAGCTATCTAGCGCCCTTCGTACTTCACCACTGATATTGATTTGATCCTCTCATCCTTGATGTCAATATCCGAAGCCCTTGTTGCCATTTTTCTTTTTTCTTTTGGGGGGATGGGGTATGGAAAACTCTTAATTATGAACCTTATCCCTCTTTGAGGAAGCATGAGTATATTTGTCACAACATTCCTTCAATCTGTTAATCGCTTACTTGGCACTATATCAATTGATATTCCACAGTATAGCTTAGTCTTCCTTAGCCAGTGGCGAGGGCGTCAATATGTGGCTTACAGTTGCACGGAGACTGAGACAACCTCTCTGTTTTCGATGGTTTTGTGTGAGTCACTGGGCCTTGAACAAAAAGAGACAGTCACTGGTATTGAGTTTATTACTCTTAAAGCAGTCAGCAATGATAACACCCTCCATAAGCCACATTCAAGACAGTCATGGTATTTTAAGCAGATTTCCTCTTTAAAGGGAGGAGAGGCGGATATTTTCCCTTCTTTAAAGTGGTCTTATCACTCGGGCTGTCGCCTCGCTGGAAAGCCTGACAGCTACAGCCTGCTGAGGCACCGAGTGGCCTCGCTGTGTCTTCTGCTGTTAACGATAGACAGGCGGGACAGCCGTGATACTCTGCTATTCTTCTCCTTATAACGCAGATTGGCATGAACCTTTTTACCTGCTTATTTATGGACATAATGGCCTTTTTGTGAATTAAAGGTGCTGTTTATGACCATATTAATGAGGAATAACTGCAATACACGTGAACAAATGTTCAGTATGAGTAATTACTTTGCCCCACACCAGCCCCCTTACAAGCGCTGCATGTACTTCTCTTTATCATATCGCATGGGTATTTATATCTTCAGAATTTATAGAAAAATCAAATAACTCTTAAAAACTCTGTGATTGTTTCCGTATCGTAGCATATCTAAAAACATCTGTATATCTATTTGTTCTACTGTAAATGTGTTGACAATAATTGAACATATATTTTCTCCTCCCTAACATGACGTTTCCCGCCGCCTTCACTTTTAAAAGTTGTTCATGAGTTGTGACCTTTGTTATATATGTGCACGTTGATTCTCTTGACTCAGCCGTGGTCAATGTTCAGTTAAAGGCCTCAGCCATGTGTAGTAAGGTAAACCAAGCCTTGACATTGTATACAGAGGGGCCTGTAAAATTCATTATGCTAAACATCACATTGAGTAGAGAGTTAAGCTCTCCTCACATTCCAGGAAAGTTATTAGTCGGCATTACGGTTTATTTGTCCAGAGGTAAGATAAGCCAAAATGCTCTCGGCCCCCTGCTTTGTCCCTGCAACACTGACCGGTTTGTTTGAACAGAGGGAAGAGCTCTATTATGACAAATAGTCTAAAAGTAAAAGATAATTCGTACACGGCATCAAAACCAGATAGTACCACTGTCCAACAGTCACTGGAAATGATTACACCTTCACTTCTAGGTGCGCTTACAGGCTTTTTATTTAAATATTCAAATATCTTGACATCTTTGATCGGAGATGGCACTTAATAAGTTCAGTGTATTACTGCAACTTTTCATCAACGAGCTGTCCGTTTAAGTATTCCCGAGGTAAATAGTCAAAAAACAAGTTAAAGGTGTGACACCGGCACTGATCGGCTCACGGGTGAACCGATCACCCGTGATTCTGTAAATGTGTCTAAATGTTTTAAATTAGCAAAAACTGTGGCGTTCCTTCTGTGAGTGCTCACCGCCCGGCCGTCACAGCGGCTTCCTGATGTGTCCTGAGAATGAACTTTGGGAAAAAAAAAAAAAACACGTGTTGAAAAAAGAGCATCGTCCTTTTAACCAAAACCATCCCACAGCGAGGCGCCTGCTGCGGCACGCAGCGTTCTCATCACAATCGTGTTCAATTGTCCCCTAATTGTGCTGCTCTCACTACCCAGAAGAAGTTGCTGACATGAGAAATTAGGCAATCAGGATAGCATTAGGAGCCTGAGTGGAGGACCGAGGCATGGTTATACTATAATGCATAGGCCCCATTGGGGGTGCAAATGAGCAGGAAAATGCTCAAATCTCCCTTTGAAGTGATGGCTGCTCCCAAATTAAACTCTTAGTCACACTGCTATCGAAAGGATATGGTTGTTTGCAGCGGCCTGCTCTGATCCGAGCACACTTCTGGATCCCATTACAATGTGACTTCTGATTGATGCTCTTCAGGGTGGGTCATTGTGAGTAAACACATAACATATTCCTGTCATTCTCAGGGGTCCATCGCAAGAGGGTTATGATATTATTTTTTTATTATTCCAGATTTAACAGAGTTGCAGAAATGGGTGATTTTAATTGTAATCTTCTTTTGTATTGTTTTTTTTCTTCTAATATAAACTAGATGTGTGAGAAGTCTTATGTTCAGTGTATAACCATGTCCTTTATCAATTATGCAGTTCTACAAAGTTACATTTTTTAATTGTTATATTTTTTAATGGAGTTAATTGTTATTTACCTAAATGTGTAACCTTCAAACATAAAACAGCACTAATAAGACAGAAGGACTATACGACAGTCAGTGTGATTATAGAACAATATAAAAGATCTCAGGGGAGTCATTCTATTTATTTATTTTCAAGATAAAAACACAAGGAAGAAACTATCCAAATAAACTGGGTCAGGTGAAGAAGAAAAAGGGTGGGTGGGGGTGGGATGAGGGAAAGTTACCCTACACCGCCTGGGGGATTCAATAAGATTACCCCCCAAAAAGATTGAATTAGTTTGGCCAACAAGATGGAGAAAAGCTAGAAACTAATGGCAAATAACAAGCTTGTGACAATTCATCAGGCAACTTCACAGAGGGGAGGGCTTCAGTGGAATGCCTGAGACGGGACCTTTCCCCCTGCGCCCTGTTATTCTAACAAACAATGTCAATGAGATGGCATCCTACCTCTCACCAATTTGCATGGTTGTCAGAGGACTGAAAGCCAGTTTAAAGGTACATCCTTTATGTGCCGGAGAAAGGATTAGGGCCAGCCCCACAAAGGGGCTTTGATTTCTTGCAAATATGTATAAGAAGTTTGGCTGAGAAAAGTGAGTTTTCAAAAGCTGCAACTTTTCCAAAGCATACCATTTTTTTTTTTTTATCCGTGTGCGTTTTCCAAAGAGGACCTCTGGTGATGAACAAAGTTCGGCCCGAAAATCATTTCAAATTCCAAGATCAATGTTCTTTTGCTGCTTTTTAGTTTTTTTTCTTTAGGGTATACCACTGAAGGTTCCCTCAACACAATGACGTGCTGATCCCACATCAGCTCAAAAAGCAACCGTGTGTGTGTGTGTGTGTGTGTGTGTGTGTGTGTGTGTGTGTGTGTGTGTGCCGCATGCACTTAGCCACGAGGTTAGAGTGCACGGCTCATTAGCATGTATAAACTCCCAGTGTCAAGAGGTCGCCTTTGACCTAACACACATAGTATTGCTCAAAACGTGTGTATGTGTGTATACACACATTTGATGTAATATATAACAAGCAGTATAATTTAACAATAAAAAAAAAATATATATATATATATATATATATTAAATACATTACTTAACATAGTAAAACTTAGTATAATGAGGCTGTGCAAAAGCAAAAAAATATAAATGTATTTATTAAATAGTAAAACATCTAAATCGACAATGGTTTGGCCCTTTCAGCAGACTTACAGAAATCCTTCACTGCATAAGTTATTTCACAAGTTAAAGTCACTTAATCGATTGATGACTACATAGCAAAAGTATTTCCAACAAGTGCAGTTGACATAAAAAAAAAAAAAAACAACACAGCTTCATGCTTAAAAAAAAAGATCACCGGAGAGGCGATGTCCCTTCAGTGGCCGTCCAGCACAATGTGTTCCAGTTCACTTTCATCATGTTGTACCAGTAGAACATGGTGTAGCTTTCAGCCCGGCCCTGTGGGAAACCAGCCTGTCTTTTCTCTCGCAGTGTGTGTGTGTGCGCGCTTGTGTGTGTGAGATGCTGTCGAGCTACGTTGTCCCCCGTTCCAGGGCCCCCAGCGTGGATTGGCCACAGAGACTGTGTGGCATGCTTGGATGAACGCTGCTATCCTGATTCTCCACCAGAATGCCACCGATGAAACCCTTACAGCGTGTCTGTCGGAAGGCGCTGGGCTGCCGACAGGCTGTTCTACTTCTTCATCCTCTTTTTCCTTTTGTTGTCTTTTTTTCACTCACATTCTTTCTCTGTAAAGTCGGACCAAACAAGTGTCGGCCTGGAAGCAGTGTGATGCGCTACACAAAACAGCACATTTTTACCCTTACCAAGACAGTGGCTAGATTCACGGTGTCCTTCACTCCCTTTTGTCTCTCATTCCTTGCTTCCTTCCTTCTTTATTTCTTTGTGTCTCTGTATAATGACACATGTTAAAAACACAAATATGCCGCATGGACCCACTCACGTAGACCGGCAAATACATTTTTTTCTTTTCAATATAATAAGTTGTCAAAACAGCTGTCTGGTATTACCACGGTCCTAAATTACATAATGAACATAACAATGTTATCATTATCTAGCTATGCTGCTGTTGACCTTCTTGAATAGTATGTGATTTCACTTCTCTTCCCCGTGGTGATTTAATTTTTGGAAATATAGGTGACAAATTGTGTGTTTTGCCTGGCAAACAGAGCAGTGCATATTCTGAATGGTAACATGAATGCTACAGGAGAGATTCTGATCAGCGACACACTATAAAGTGTGTAATATAATTAGATGGTTGTTTAATTGAAGTATTGGTCCTCGTCTTCAGAGAGGGGATTTCACTTTTAGGCATGGCTGGTTTTACAAACTCCTATGGAGGTCCTTACACACCTGTGTGCTGCTCATTTTAAAGTCAACAGTCAATTTTCTCAAAATAAATCCCGCTCCGGTGTACATTACATCCGACATTCACTTTTTGGGTATTTTCAATTTCTGCATTTACTTTAAGCAGCTGTGGACTTCGTGCCACTTCACTAATTATTACTTAGTGGCCAAATGTCACCAATCACCGGGTAGGGAAATGTAAACAAACTCCAGGTTGCTATTGTCAAGTAACCGTAGAAAAGGCCATGTGAAAGTTTGAATTAAATGTCCTCTCAGATGTCCGGTTTGTTTACATTTTGTTTCCTCTTGTTTTCCTTTGGGGAAGCTTTGGTTATGCTAATAATGTCAAGGCGTGATACGTCTTTAATGGCTGAGGCGAGCAGGAACTTGCCTCCAATGTCCATGTTAAACCAACGCTGCGATGTGGGTGTTTTCCAGCGAAGGCCTAATCAATTCTGAAGCCGATACGTAGGTGAAATAAATGAGACTTCAAACAAAGTAAAGTAGTCCTCCAGGGATGAAAACAAGGCATAAAAGGAGACGCACTCTGTGTGACATATGCAATGTTTCATCCGGAGAACACCAGAGAGCCGCGGCCTGTTTAACGTAAACTGGGAGAGGTTGGATTTGTTTGGTGTCAAAGCTGGTAAATAATTAGCTGATACAGAGCAATGTGGACTTCTTCAGGAACATAACCTCAGGGCCACCGTGACACAAATATATAAACACGTTTGGCATTGGCAGCAAAAATATGATGGGGGGGGGGCGTAAGATTTAGGAAGCTGCATCACAAACTGTTTTTAGCTATCTTTTAATTATAAATCTGCCTATGGTAGTAGAGCATGCTTCTGTCTTTCTTTTGAGAAAAGCTCAAATAGTGTGTGTGAGTTTCCCCTCCATGACTCAATTTTCTTTGTATAAACTGCACAATTGACTTGAAATGCCTTTTTGTTTAACAACAGTTTTCTTTATTAATATGTATTGTTTTTTTTGTTTTTTTATACCAACTTAATAAAAAACAACGCGTGAAAGCAAGTATGATGGGGGTCACAAAATAGTCTTTAGCTTACGTCACTTTTTAGTTTTACAAATGGACCTCCTGCCCTGGCCCCTGTTCAAGATGCACCCATGTTCATCACTGACGATTAAATTGTTGCCAGCTCGAGGCTCGTCTCCAATGATAACTGAGGAATGAGCAAGTCGGCTCTATGGAGGCCACGAGCATAACAACCCACAGCACAACAGTGTTCCAGGTTTGCAGCCGTCTCCCAAAGCTACTCTGACACACACACACACACACACACACACACACACACACACACACACACACACACACAGCCGTCCCGATCAGCAGTGAAATCAGTCCTCAGAATTGTCTGTACTAACCAAACATTATCTGTTGGCGATTATCTAGAACCACTGCTGAGGCAGTGCGATCCATGTGCACAGAAGTGGCCCCGGGGAACCCTCCCTTTTCTCCAGAACTAATGTTTACAATCGTTTAGGGGCGTCGGTGGAAGGCATACAGGAGACACTGCCGTATGTTTGTCTCCGTTTTGAGGATAGTGGTTAAGCTGAAGCTCATCTGGCAACCTTATGCGCTCCTGATCCACTCAAAGCTCATAAACACTCCTTTCTCCCCTGTACTCCAAACTTCTTTCCCCCGTTTTTTTTTTTCTTCCTCTGCGTCATCTTTATCTAATATTCTCTTCATCTTGCCCACATTCTGCGCTCTCAACACGTCCTCTGTGCTCATGTGAAGCCACTCGCCGTGTCAGCTGTCTCCACTCGTTCATGCCATGCGCTGGTACGTGCTGATGGCTAACTTTTAGTAGGTCTTTCATGTGTGCGTCACGTGTGGCGTTGGCAGGAATGGGATGTAGCTCAAGTAAATCGATTTGTCATACGAGTCAAATCTGAGTGCAAAAGTTCACGAGCAGGACTTGCGGTTCGTCTTCTGTCTCCTCTCTTCATAGTCTTGTTTTGTTTTTCCAAATGGCCTCAGAGATGCTGAATTCCATTTAAAAGAAGCGTATCAGCGTTGTTATCTCATTTTGCAAACGAGTCCCGTATTGCTTTTGCTCAAAGTTGACACACGGCTGCCCGTTTGGTTAAGTCTGATGCCAGAATGACGTTACAAGTTTAATGCCAGACTTATGTAATGGCCTGACTCAGCTCCGATCACACTTTCAGTAGAACAAACATAAGTGGAGCAATATTAAGCCTTTCATACCAAATTGATATATTGCCAATTTGAGAGAAGTGACACAAACTCGTGACTGCTGGCATCAGTGTGCTGTGTGCAAAAAGCAGAAAGTGCTGTCACATTGCGATCTGAAACCAGTGCCACAGGCTTCCTGAAACTATTTTAAATGAACAGAGCTGTCAAAGTTTGTGAACTGTTTGTTGATTTAACGTATACAACAAATGCAACAACGAGGCTGAACAAAAAAAAAAGCATTAGTGAAGGAAACGAAAGTGGGAGCGCTTTGACATTGAAAGAGTGCATTGAAAAGTAAGGGTGATGTGGTCGGGGTTAGTGGGACGGCTTCTACATCTGGTTTCAAGTTCTCTGAACTGGCATTTGGAGCTCATGAAAAGCTGTTTTTTTATGGTGTTATCTTTTTTCGGTCAGGTTTTTATGATTCAACCATGAATAAAAATAGCCAAATGTATTTCTGATGCCTAAACTTAACTCTTAAACCTCAACATCTTGGTAACTTATGATCATTTAATGATAAGTGAAACACCATCATACGTGTGAATGTAACTTAATGTCTCCAAGCCATTTATACCAGTTAACATTAAGTCTTTCCAGAATTATGATCACTCACTGGAACGGGTCAGATGTACTGTGAAAAGGAAGGTGCCTTTTGATAAAGTTTTGTCCCCTCCACCGGAAAAAAAACTTGAATGGTAATTACTTTGTTATCTCCCATTATCTCACTGCAGGAATCTGGTAAACGGTGCAAACAACCCGCACCGGGTAACACATCAACACCGGCTAAGATATATACACATACACTAGAAAAAACACAGCTGAGGAGGAAATGGCGTCCTGGGCTGTTTAGCTCCACCAGTGTGTTTATTTTCCTCCCATGGTGCACCAAGCTGCTTAACACTAGGCTGGTGTTCCTGTGGGGCTCGGTAAACTGTGAGTGTGATCGCTTGCAGCTGTGTCTGTTAGTGGTACTATTATATTTTTATATATCTGTGCAAATTGATATATGCGCCAAGGCAAACAAATAGTCAAGGTCCTTCTGACATACCTGAATACTGAACAATATATATATATATATTTTTTTATCACATGTTAAATAGTGCATTTTGGTCAGGCCCATACTACGTGTGCGTTTATACTTTAAAAACAACTGATATAAAGGGAGCAGGGAGGGAGCTTGGGGCCGGGCGTTGGATAAACGTTTGGTTTTCCCTGCTCCCTCTGCCTGGGTCTGGATTACGAAGGGCAGATATACAGCACTTCAGAGTGGGCCAATTAACAGCCCCAGCAGCGCCCGCCACACAGGAGGGCCCCTCATAAAGGCTCACCCTATGGTGTAAGCCCTGCCACTTCCAAGGGCTTTATCCCGGGCCGAGCCCATACACACAGCTGTTAAACTGGCAGGTTTCAAGCAGCCCCAGCATTGCCGACAGGCCCAGGAGTTTGGAAAGATTTTCCCAGCAAGTGCTTTCCCAAAGAACGAGAGTGACTTAAGAAGAAGAAGGAACAGACCGAGAGAGGGAGAGAAGGAGGGTTAGTAAGGAGTCTGGGCAACCATGCACAGAGACTAGAGCCACCACGCTTCCTGCCCTCGGCCATCGCGCTCTCTCTCTCTCTCTCTCTCTCTCTCTCTCTCTCCATGTCTCCTTCTGTTCTCGTCTGCACTCTTCTCCCTCCCTTTTTTCCATGTGATGAACCAGTGGTTGTGATGGCGGTCAAGCCAAAAAACAGGCAGGGGTGGCCTGCTGAGGACTTGGGAGTTGGGATAACTCCAATGGTTCAGGCCACTGCCACCGCTGCCTGCCACGTACCAACTGCTGGCATTTGATCGGCTTTGATACATTTTTTTTTTGAAAGGCTGCAGTGCATCAGAAGTGCACTAATCTTAGTTAAAAGGAAAAACACCATATACAGTTTTTTTTCTGCCTGCAATAGAGGCCCAGCAGCACATGCTGCAAATTGTTGAGATGGAAGGACACACAAGCTGCGCGCGGCTCGACAGGATTATGAAATGTTTAAAATGAGCGGAGGGATACCCGTTGGCAAATGTATGCAGATTAAGCAAACAAGTCTCACTTTTTCAGTGAATGCGCTGTATAAAAAAAGGTGATTGTTGCCATACTATTGCTCAATCCAATAATTTGAAACCAATAATAATACATTATCATTGAGCTGCACCAGCAATGATTAGGCAAACCGTTTGCTTCTTCTCTTTTTACCACAAACAGCCTTGTTAGTTTCAAACATTTGGTACGTGTTTGGTCATTTCAAATCATGCATATTCTGATTTTCATATATCAGTAACTCAACAGGGGGATAAACGTTGCTTGTTGCATGAAAGGGCCCTGTGTTCGCTGCTGTTGTGACAGTGGAGTGATGTGTGCCTCAAGCGAATTCAATGGCACGCAATATTTAGTTTGACCAAACCAATAGTGTGTTGTGTGCATTGCTGCACGCAAACTGCATATGCATGTGTGCACGGATGTCAAACACGTCCATAAGTTTTGTGGGTACATAGCAGCGTGTGCATATCTAAATGGCCACAAGCATTTGTGCATGTGCACAAGCACCCGTAGGGTCCTCTGCCATTGTTCCTGCAGACTGAAGCAGAGATAAAGCATTAGAAGCTGAGCTGACCACATGCTAGACAGTATTGGCCACAGATGTTCTCAGACACATCACAGGAAAAAAACGTGATGGCATTTCCTCAAGATGTGGATGTGTATTTTTAAACTTTGATGTGAACATGATTTTCCATGAAAAAAATGCTTTGTTCGCGTGATTCACATGGTCTCAATAACAGAGCTCATACATATTGTATGCCTATCTAGAAGGTTTTTTTTTGTTGTGTCAGTAACAGCGTATGTTGATCTCAGGACATTTAGCGGCACGCACAGTGAACCTTCTGGCAAAAGGAAAGGGCGCACGTTGTTTAACGTTACTTTGACGACAGGGAGAACGTGCAGGGTGTCAGTGGCTGAGCCGGTTGGTATTACAGCTATAAGTGAAACATAGCCACAGGAACCATGTGCTGAATACATTAGTTCAAATACATGATTTGATTTAATGAAATGTGATCAAACAAATGTTAACCTCTAACGGCTGTCCTACTAATGCATCATCTTAACGCTGCTATGATGGATATTTTATATCGGCAGCCAACCATCATTTCCTTTGTTCTATGATTGTATTTTCCCCACTGCAGAGTGGTCGGTTGTGGCCATTCTGGATATTTTCTTCATCAAAAGCTTACCTGCGCACATGCTACTGAAGTTTCATGAGCCGTTTAAAAGTTAGTTGTTGATTTGAAATAATGTCGTCTTGACTGACAAACGCTTTTTTTTTCAATTTGGCATACTTGCCTGTAAATGATTCACAATAGGAATTACCAATTGGATGTTTAAGGGAATGAAAGGTCATATTTCCCTCTTCATTTGCATGCATTAACGCCGCCCGAGTGGCCGTTGTGGCCGATAGGTCTGCAGTTAATATTTGATAAATCAATCCTCTCCCGGCATTTTGCGCTATGTGTCTCGCGCGAACATTACACGGGGTGCTGTAGCGGGGAGCGGCAGGCGTGAAGAAAGGGCCTCCGGTTCAAGCAGAGGGGAAAGGTATCACTGCGAGGTAGTTTGCTGGTTGACCGTCCGGCTCTGTTAAGTTCAGCTTTTTGCGTGTATGTGTGTGTGTGTGTGTGTGAAGTGATAGTTCCAACACATTGTGTTCTTGTTCTGCTCTTCTTCTGTTTCAGCTTTGGCAGGTGACCCGGCATTGGATGTGCTGCCGACTGTACACTGGGTGACAGCTTCTGACATTGTAATTGTCTGCTTTGAGTGAGGGGATGCTGGGTGCAATACAGCTTATGTTTCCTCTCTGTAGAAATTATTGATAACCCGAGCTGAGAGATGGTGCTGGTATCACTAATCCCGGTCTGAGCAAGTCTTGATTGATGATGGTGATTTTGGTTTATTAATGGTTTGCGGAACTGAAGCAATAACTATCCAGAATTGACTGATTATCAAACATCGGCTTTTTAGTATCCAGGAAAGGACTTTTCATTAAGTTTTTTTATGTCTAAAACGTTATTATTGGGACCATAATTGAATCCTCAAAAAAGACTTGTAGATATGAATGTAAACTAAAACTTTTTTATGTGTAGCAAGAAACTGTTTAAACTACACAAATGAAAATCCAGTATATTATGGATATCATTGGCTGAATTTGAGTCTGTTTATGAAAAAGCATATAGCAGAAGAAAAAGTAAAGAAACACACACAGAATGAGTGATATTGTGGCTATGGATAAAACACATCTTTTGTGGTTTGTTTTATTCTCCATACACATTGAAATAAACTAAATAAATCAACTAAATAAAATATATTGATTGCACTACACATTCAGATTCAATAAATTGACATCACCACTGTGAAAATAAATACAGCCAAAGAGACTGTGTAGACGGGTTGGACAGAGATAGAAAAGACTTTACATTGTCAGGGACGTAGATGGGAGTTGGATTCACCTCCTGCGCTGCACATGTGCTGGGACTGTCCAGAAAGAGAGAGAGAGCGAGAGAGAAGCATCCGCTACTAAATTGAAATTCCTGTGCTTCAGCCACAGCTGCAGCATGACACTTCAGATGGCCGCGCTTCCGTTTGTACGGCTCCCTGGAATTAACCCAAACCACAATGGCATCACATCAGAAAAGAAAGCGGGAGAATCGGACTTTATTATCTGCCGCTGTGGAAATATCTGTGCGGGGAGGAGAAGGGGGCACGAGGCCCTTGGCTTCCTTGTCGTGGCGATTGTCGTTTTATTATTGAAAACACACACACAGCTGCCTTTTAAACAAGTGTCAGCTTACCCACCGTGTGTGATACCTGTGATTTACACAGAATTGAAATGTAAACATAGCAGCACATTCTCATCGCCCTGTACATATGGCTCTAATTTGAGAGGTAAAAAAGACAGATGTGGTCAAAAAGCAGGTAATGTCATGTATGACATTTTACACCTGTAAATTGATTTGGCTGCACAGAGATTGCTGGTGCCCCATCGTGTCCAGATGAACCGATACCGCAGCAGCACTAAAGGAAACAATCCCCCTCTAGCACTTGGGAAACAAACTCAGTGCTAACTAAGAGACGTGGTATCGCATCGAATAAAACTTTCCATCACATTTGTGTTTGGGGAGGGGATTCACTTCAAAGAGATCGCAACAACAGTGCTGTCTGTCTAATGCACGTTGGCAAGCACATGCCAAATGTAAAAAGCCCAATTTTGAAGAGTGTATAATTACAGGGGGGGAATGAATGACTATAAATACCCCCATCATTACTCGTCCCTCCTGAAGAACATGATCCACACTGAAGGATAATTAAGGCAAAATATTTCTGACTGTACCAGGAATGTGTGCATGCGTAAACCGTACTGTGTGTGTGTGTGTGTGTGTGTGTGTGTGTGTGTGTGTGTGTGTGAGAGGGAGGGGGAATCGCGAGGCATTTTCCCCTAAATATAGTACGGTTCTGGTGGGGCTGCTACGTACCGATACTTCAGGAGAACTTAAGACAGGCGGCTTTAATTGGTTTGCGGAGTCATTAATGGAACAGAAGCTCTACTCCGGGAACGTGTGTGTGTGTGTGCGCGTTATGCGTGCGTATTGGACCCTGTCAGTGCCCTTTAAACAACAACAGAGACAATGAAACAACTTTGATGTAGCAACAAACATGTAGCAAACAAGAAGATAGTAATGAACCTCCATGTTCAGCCGAGGTCTCTCAAAATAGACCATTTCAACTCGGATATATCGGATTTGAGGGTAATATTTCTAGATTAGGCTAGCTAATTAGTGCCCCAATATTTGGCTCGGCACTTTGACCAAAATCCAAATAGGCATATTGTCCTCTTTGCAGAGGAGTGAAAGAGCTTTCCTGTGTTCTTCCCTCAGAGTCAGAAAGAAATGTTCAACTGAGCAAAAAACTTTACCCGACTGCACTCGCTGCCTCGCTTTGTTATCTCCTCCTCTCTTTCTTGCCCGATCAAAACATGAGAATGTCGCTTTGAGTGGCCAAATGAAAGGAAACCAGCCAAACATGAGCGAGAGACCGTGTTTATTCCTAGTATATATATATATCTATAAGCCAGGCCCCGGTTTCTGTGTCAGCAGGGGTCTGCACGGGTTGTTGAGTTGTTGTGAGTTGCTGCTGAACCGGCAGCGAGTCAGTCAGCCAGCTAGCCAGTTGTCAGGCAAGCACCAGCTCCTTGTTGCTATTTGTGTTCGAGTGTAGCCGTGCCGAAAGCCTCCCTCCCCTCCCGTTTTTCCCTTTTTTCCAACCGAATCCTCCAACCTCTTCCTGTGGCAAGCACGGTGTCTTACAGCAGCCTATCACTCCTGCAAAGAAAGGCCTGTGACCGAGGCATCCGTCCCCTTTCACTGCCATTGTGTCGCTGAAACAAGGAGCGGGAGCAAAGTAGTGGGCTAAACGCGGTGTAGCAGGGCTGGATGGTGGCCCCGCTGTGGCTGCTGCTGCCGCCGACTTGTTGTCGCTTGTTGTCGTGTGTGTGTATCCCAGCTGGGCCCAGGGGGGGGGCCGGGGACGCCTTTTGTGTCATCGTGCGACCAGTGCTGCACTCGTGAAACTAGATAAATGGATTAGAGGGGCGCAGATATGGGCGGGCATCTTTGAGAAAAGACAACGGAGATGTTGAAGGGGAAGCGGGAGGGGGGGGGGGGGGGGGGGGGTTGGAAGACGGGAGGGGAAGAGGCAAAGACATTGGGGTTGTTGGGCTACAAGGGGTCGAGTCTGTCGAAAGAATGGCCTGCTTCTTCCTAAAAAGACAAGACAGTGATAAACTTTCCTCCCCATGCAGTCGCCTCTCTCCTCCTCAGTCTCCCCGTTAGGCGCGCACTAACACACACGCACACGCACACACACGCACACAGAAACTGTCACAGCGCGTAATTCACCACTAAAATGAATGGATAGCCACAGTGTGACACGTCTCAGTTGCAGCGGGAGATGGCCCTTGTTCACCAACAAAAGACTGTGGTGTTATGGGGGGGCCACAGGCTGCGACAGAATGCTAAATTGTTTTAGGGTCAACAACTTATTGTCTTTGCATGAGCCACAATTCACATATCTCCCGAGTAGGTTTCTGCAGTCAGTCGTCAGATGAAAGCGGCAGGACCTCCTCTTGCCTTTGAAGAAGTCGGAGCCTTTCAGACGTTGCTAGAAATAGTTGATAGTTTTTTTCTTTTAAGAAACAGAACAACAGCTCATTTCTTACTCTTTTAATGAGTAAATGGATTTACAATATAATCTATGGTAATTGTTATTTTTTATTTTCACCACTTTAGCCATTAATGGGAAATTACCATAATATACGCATTGTTTACTCAGTCTAACAATGGACGCTGTTTTGAAACCGCAAAACATTATGCATTTACCTCGGTCCTCGCAAAGACTAGTGTTCTTTATTCTTCATATTTACATTTCCGCTCTTCTTTCTTTTTATTTATTTTGTCATGGTCTTTATTTTCTTTCCTCCCCCTGCGTCGTGGCCCAGGGCATTGGGAATAGAAATGGCTGGAAGTGACAGTCTAATTATCAGCTGCAGCTCCGCTCATTACCCATTAGACAATCCACTGTACATCCACTTACAAAATGAATAATTTTGTATATATTATGGGAACACAATATTATGGCCTGCAGCTAACGCCTTTGCGCTAACCTCACGCTGTTTCAGTACAAAAGAAATAAATGGGACACCGAGAGGTTATTTAATTTTAGCCCGCAAAAGCCAGCTCATGAGAGGATGTTATGTGCAAATGGGGCACCGGCGGAGGGAGGGGGGCATGTTGAATTTACACACCTGCCTTTTTCCGCCGCAATATGAGAATCATTATTGCCAAAGCACAATTGGGAACACAAGTGAAGTTGGCAGTAGACCGTTTGGGCTTCACGTGGCTTATTATTAATATAATTTCCAACAATTGATGTCCACATATTTTGCGTTGGAACACTTTATACTTTAACGTATAGATTTTTTTTTATGCCAATTGAGTTAGTGCTAAAAAAGGACTGTTGAGATAATATTGATATTCATATTAAACATCCTTCTTGGACTATTATGGGGAAAAAACTGCCTATTATTTTTGCTCTGTTGAATAAACTAAGATTCTTCTATTTGGATATCATGATGTAATTGTGCTGTGAGTTAAGTTGTGTTAATTTATCCATAACAGTGGAATGACCCCGCTGCTTTCAACGAAACCCTCAGTGACCTTTGTTAATTTATCTTTGACTGCGTTTAGCAAAGTGCCATTTAAGTGACACATATTTATGCCCAAACGGTCTCGTCAACGTTCACTGAGAATTAAAAAAAGAATGAATCACTTTTGCATGTTGCTATAGAGGTTTTGGTGAAACTATTTGTCACAACATAATTTGGAAGTTATGGGTTTTTCAAATAGTAATACAACACAGCCCTGAATAGCTGATTATTTCTTACAGATTATTATTTCAAAATATAAAATGATCCTGATCCCTAACAAATTATTATTCATAATAATATATCATGGTAATTTTGCATAGCAATATTTCTATGAATACGGCGACTTCTAGGTTTGCAATGTGTATTTCTCTGGAATCTATGACATCATAATACAGCCCATTACATCGGATTTCAGTTAAACTGTAAATCTTAATGAATTAGGAACGATAATAGTTACAGGACTGTCCTTCCACGTCATTTACAGACCTTTGGAGGGTGAAAACTGTTTCACGCATTATAATCTTCGCCTATAGAGGTCGCTGTGATATTGCAAAACAGAGCGCATGAGTCACTCCACAGGTTCAGGCCACTCAAACAATTGACCTAAATTTGAATAGTTACTGGCATTTAGAAAGGGGCCTTAATAAATATTTAAATGCGTCTCAACTGAAGTAATTTAAAAGGAATTGAAGTAAAAAAAATAATAATAAACTAAAAAAGTTTTTTATCGAATTGGAGGAAAAACAAAATTACCAAAAGTCGTTATTGCAGAAGATCATTAGAAATGTTACTTATAGTGTAGGAGTTGCTGTAATGAAAAAAAAAGTGCTAACATCATCTCCCATCATTGCTAATTACTTCACCCCTTCCCTCTTCTTTATGTTTAAACCCCATTAGACTGTCGGGGTGAATCAATATTTGTCTTCGGTGACTGATTGAGAAGCAAAGAATCTGCTTTTATAGGCTAATGATCACCATCAGCCGCGGGACAGAACGGACCCCAAACACAGGGCCAACCGTGTCAGCCCCCTGCACCTCCAGAAACTAAAACATTAATAATTTATCTTTGAATCGACTTCGCTCCCTGACAGATTAGATTTTAACCATTTGATTTTGTTTGGACTGGGCGTTCCCATATTATTACTTAATGACCTTCCCAGCTGCTCCTGTCCATTTTCTGTCACCAGCTACCATCTGGACACTTATTAGCACCTCAATGCATCCACGCTGCTTTCCTACCAAACTTGAATAAAATTAAGCCTGGTTGCAGACTGCCAATATCTTTTTTTTTTTTTTTTTAATTCCATTCACACCCTTTTTTAAATGAAATTGGTAGAAAGCCAGTGTTCTCCTTTTATAGTATTAATACTAATATTAGTAATGTGTAATAAAACCAAGTAGCAAAGAAATATAGTATAAGGATACTCGTGTTTTGTCTATAATTTCATTTAGTTTATTAGGCAAAATATACGATCTGGACAAATTCCTTCATCGCTTCCTATTTACAAATTTAAATCACTTGGTATTTACATTAAAGAAAGGACACCAAAAACACAAGATAGAGACGAAAATAATTATAATTATAATTATAAAGTAAAAAGCCTTACAAATGCGCCAGCCTGCCACGGCAGACTGGAGCGAGAGTAACATTATAGGCGCGATTATAGGCTACACAACAATAGAGGAAGTAATCCATCCATCCACAGGATATTACCAAATTACGCCATTTGTTCTGTACCGACTCAATGCTACGCTGCATTATTATTTCTCAGTGTCCTTTTTAGGGAGTGTAAAGTCTTTTACAGTCTGTTTTCTATTCATCTCTTCTTTCTTTCTTTCTTTTTTTTCACGCACGGAAAAAAAAACGTCTTGATCAAGCCGAGGAGAGCGCAGTGAGGACTCGTTGCGTGGCGTCTTGTGGACTCCTGGCGCTGGAGGGCAGAGAGGATCTGGATAAGAATAATACAGAAAGGTAGATAAATACCCCCGCCGTGTTTGGACAGCGGGTTTCAATATGCATCTCAATTGTCTGGCTGAACAGCTTTGATTTGGAACAGACGGCAGTCTTCCTCTCTAATCCCCCACTTACTTTCTCTGATAATAATATCATTAACAATAACGATACTAATGACGATGATAATAATAATAAGAATAATAATAACCACATCGAAAAATAAAAATGCTTTTAATTTCGTCAACATTTTCTAATTGTATATGCAAATAATATTTATTATTATTTCTATAGGACTGTTGCACGCAAAGAGGGCATTTTGTAAGAGGCCTACTTGAGACTGGGGTAAACTTTTTTTTTTTTTCCCCTTTCGGTAAGAGCGATCCCCAGGGCTGCGGGTTTCCCAAGGGTCTTTAGGGAAAGCACACAGCCCAGACAGAGCCCGTTTTACTCGGTGACTTGATAAGTAGCCACAGTCTCCCCAGAGGGGAGGAATTAAAGGGGGTGTTGGATGGGAGTCGGGACCCCTGTCACCCGCAAAGCAAACTGTCTTTAATTTATCTTTGTATATTCTCAGTTCGTAATTTTACCTTCCGTGGTTTTATATTAAAATAAAAATAACAAGAACGACTTTAAAGATAAACAATTGCATTCTCGATACTGTTCGAGTAATAGCTGCAGCTATAATTTAAAAACGTTCCTGTTATATACAGTACATTGCTGCATGCATAAATCACCTCGTATTTTCAAAAAAGGTAAACAAGTAGAAACTTGTCTCACCGGTCATGGATGGGCCGAAAAGAAGACTTCAGAATCTGCGTTGGAGGTGAATCGGACCTGCCACCGTTTTCGTGTTCTAAAAGGGAAATAAGCAAAACAGGTATCAGCACTTGAAAGGCTGGATAATTCTCAAATTATATGTTAACAAATATCAACATGTTTGACTAAAAAATAGCAAACGCTTGATGTGTTGATCCAATTGTGAAAGTATACATAAAGTTATTAAATTATTAATGTTATACGTGGTACTTTTTTAATTTTAAAAAAAAGTGACGTGTGTGTGTGGCTGTTTTCCTACCTATGTGCTTGGGACTGTGGGCTTCTGGTCGGGCCTTGCTGTCACTGCTGAGTGCTGCCGCGGCTGCTAATGGCGACACCACCACTGATGTCGGCTGCTGCTGCTGCTGCTGGGCCTGCAAGTGGTGCTGGTGGTGGTGGTGGTGCTGGTTTACTCCCAGAAACGACCTCACGTTTAAGAGGGAGTTCTGACCCAGGAAAGCCCCGTTTGTCCAGTTGTGGAACTTTCCAATCTGGCAAGTGTACAGTCCATGACTGGGGAGGAAGGCTGGGTGGGTCTGGATCTGATGGTGGGCCGCCGGCGAGTGCGTGGTGGCCCCTGGGCCGCAAGGGGACGTGGGTTTCTGGGAAGAGCTATCTGGACTGGTCGCGGTCTCTGCTAAAGACCATATTTTAGGCTTATTGTTTGACGGGAGAGGAAAGCTCCCGGCTCTATCCGGGGACAATATTCTTGTGGTGTTGTTGTTGTTGTTGCCGTCCGAGTTCTCCTTACTCCCTGGGTGAACTAGAATTGCGCTCTTAGATTTGTCAAAGGCCTCGTGGGCCTGCAGGGCGAAGGCCCGTCTTTTCTCCAAGGTGTCCAACTCTCCACCCGCACCGACACTGCCCCGGTGGTCCCTGCTCCCCTCCGTCGACCTATCGTCGTCGTCCTCGTTGCTCTGATCCCCGTCGTTGTCGTCGATCTTATCTATATCTATGCTCTCCAAATCAATCTCCTCCTCGTCTTCGTTTTTTTCCCCCTCGTCTCCGCTGCCGAACAAGTTGCCGTCCTCCCCGTCCTCTTTGCTCCTGCTTCCCCAGGTCACCTTGTTCTCCTTCTTGAGCCTCCTCCTGGCGTTGGCGAACCACGTGGAGACCTGCGTCAGCGTCATTTTGGTGATGATGGCCAGCATGATCTTCTCGCCCTTGGTCGGGTACGGGTTCTTCCGGTGCTCATTGAGCCAGGCTTTCAGGGTGCTGGTGCTCTCCCGGGTGGCGTTCTTGGGCCTGGCCGGGTCGCCGTACTGGAACTGGCCGTAAGGGTAGAAGGCCGGAGACGTGTGCGCTGCAAAGCTGGCGGGATGGACGCCAGGACCGTCCTTCAGCTCGTACTGCGATCCCTGGGAAATTAAGGAAAACGGGGACTTTTAGAACGCAGTTTGCAAGTTCGATACTAATAGATATTGTATTTAATATAATTTCCCTTTTTTTACAACGTTGCTGAAATGCACGTTGCTCATTGTTTCTATGCGCAACACGTGAGATTGAAAAAAAAAGTTTCACCTGACTCCGAGCATTCCACAAATACGCTTCTCAACTTGCAAAATACCACATGCTAGGCCTGCCACACCTGACTTTGCACAAAGGGGCTAACTCCAAAGCAAAGACCCTTTGATAGAAAGCATGTTGCGTGTACACGTCAAGTCCCAAAAAAAAAAAGCGAATAAAAAGTCAACGGGGCGAGAGGGAAAAATGCGTCGCATCACTGCGAACACGCAGGTGGCATTAAGCTTTTTCGGTTTACCTGCCAAACACTGCTCAAGAATGTCAACGCACTTTTAAGGCCCATGAAGTTCTCCCAACGTGCCACATTTACTCCGGCTGAGTTGTATTGGCTTGGGGCACAACACTCAATCATATCGATCACTTCACACCGTTTTTCGCTTAATGGCTTTTGTTTTTGAAGCTTCAGCTCAAAGCCGCCTGCCTGATGCACACATCTGCCAACACGCTGCTAGTTAGTTATTGTCACCAGTTGAAGGCTACTTCTACCAGCTACAGATGTCTGACAATTCCTCACCCGGACACATTAAGAACCCATGTGGCGGTCGATCATGACAAGCGGGAAAGACTGTCAGAGAAGTAAAGCCCCGATGGTTAAATAGTGTCGCATGTTAACAGCATACAAGTTGAAACGTGGACTTTATTTCTAATGATCTGATAGCAATTAATCTGGCACCGGGAAAAAGACGAGTAGAAACTTTTTCTTTACTTTTTTTTACTTTTGCTTAAGCGCATTTTTTTGGTTCAACTTTTGCGTAAATGGGAAACATCTATCCGTTTGAATCAGAGTTGGTGTTTATTTTTTGTTTTGTAGCAACAGCTCAAACTCGACTGACAGAACTCGCAGAAACAAGCCACTGAACTCGGAGTCGTTGGGTAAATATTGGGTGATATTAAGACATATATATATAAAACAATCTAGCAATCTAAATTGCATTTCTCAATTCGCGGTGTTGACATTAGCCAGCACACCTCGGTGCCAATTTAACGCTTAGACAATCGCAACAATCTGTGCAACAAAAAAACAACACAACAAACAAAAATAAAAACCCATCAACATCGATTCTTACCATTTGTGAGAAAAGAGCCAAGTCCGCGCTGGTGTAAGGTAAGAAAGCGCTGTAGTTGTGCGCGTACGGGTTGGCGTACATGCCCAACACCGAGGTGACCGCCGCCGCGGTGGCGGACGGGCTTCCCCCGATTTCAGTGCTCCCTCCCCGGGACGAAGGCGTAAGCACTCCCGGCCTCTCGCTCCCGTACACCGCCTGGGAGGCACTCAAGTACTGCGGGTAGCCGAGCTGCGGGAAAGACATCTCCACCTCCGGACTGTCGCGCGGGTTGTGCCGTCCGACAAAACTGCGCGTAGAAAAGTGTGCGAGAGAAAAAATAATGGAAAAAAAAAAAAAGAACCCGGAGGAGCGACGGGAACGTGTTTTTAGAAGAAGTCACAGCTACCACAGTGGTGTGCAGTCAAAACCACCCGCTCTGTTAAATCTCGGCTTTCCTCTCTTTTTTCTCGCGCAAAGTCCGCTGGATGTGATCTGATCAACAATTGCGCTCCGACTGACGCGCCTGGCCCCGAGGTCTCCAGGCTGATCTCTCAGATACAATTTGAAGTTGATGCTTTGATTGGCATCCCCTACTTGAGCCTGCAAGCTCCTCCTCGTTTGGAGCAATGTGGATAATGTGAATATGGAGTGAGCACATTGGCTGGGGCCTCTCTCTCTCTCTCTCTCTCTCTCTCTCTCTCTCTCTCTCTCTCTCTCTCTCTCTCTCTCTCTCTCTCTCTCTCTTCCGCCCCCCCCCCCCCCCCCCCTCTCTCTCTCTCCTTCTATCTCAGTCCCTCGCTCTCTTTTTCTATCTCGGTGACTCCGAGCGTCTCTCTCCCTCTCTCTCTCCCTCCCCGTGTTTGGACTTATTGTATGTTAAATGTTCAGGCATTAGAGTCCATTCACCGAAGGCTTTGATTGTTGTATGACAACCTGTCTACACGATTTTACAGCTGTCCGACACCGGGGGAAGTAAAACCGTCAGAGGAAAAAAAAAAACTTACTTTGAATAGATTTGTAATTAACGGGGGGAAATGCGCAGAGGAATTACTATTTGCTGTCCCGGGCTGCTGCTGCTGCTGCGTTTATTTAATGCGCGCTGTCGTCCTCAGTCTTGGATTATTATTATTATTTTTATTATTATTATGTTCATTATTTGTTTTCATAGCAGAAGAAAGTTGAATATACTCATTGTTTATTAGTTTACGGAATACTAAAATACTTGATTTAGTAAAATTACCACCTAAAAAAGATATCAGTATTATATGTCCGCTTACGATATGAGTTTGACGTTTAAAAAGCTAATTTCCTGCATAAAGAAAAGCAGTAAAATACATCCGTGTGATTTATTAATTATGTATGTTTGGTGACTTCTGTTTTGGTTTCCTTTGATTTCTTCATAAAGGTTTAATAAGCCAAATTCTCTCTCTTCTGTACGAGCTGTGTGTGCGTGCGCGTGTGTGTGTGTGTGTGTGTGTGTGTGTGTGAATGGACTTAAACCAGATTGTTGTTGTCCTTTGTAACAGCTCAGCCACTTCACCTTTTTGTTTTTTTGAATGAAAGGGAACGAGGAATAGGGAACAGGGACAAGTCAAACACCGAGGCACCGGGCTGTGTGCGGCTCTCTGCCCCCCACAGGATGTTAGACATTCTCACTCCCTAATTTAATTTAGCGGCTTACAATCATTCTCAACCCACGAACCCCCAACAAAGTCCGCAACAAGAGTCAGAAACCTGTTCGCTGTGACTTTTAAACTCCTAAAAAAGCACAAATTGTGTATTTCATAAAAAAATACAAATCGAAAAAAAATATAATTCCACTGTGTGGAATTGAAGAAAGAAAAAAAAGAAAGAAAGTGATGCTTTTGGTCACCGCCTCTTGAACCGCTTATCCACTTTTCAGCTCCGAAAAAAAAGAGGAAGCAGCTCGGACTCTAACCTCTACTTTCCTTTGCTCTCCACTCCTGACACGGCCATGTGGCTCGCGGGAGGGGGCCGCTCATGTTTTAACAGTTCTATTTGGATTTGATTCTTTATATCACCCACCTCCCGAGCTAACGGGGGGGGGGGGGGGGGGGGGGGGGGTTCTGTAGATCTAGATTTAATGCCATAACGACTGAAGCCCAAGAAGTCAGTAGATTCTGATCTGCACCAGATGGCTCCGAGTGGATATTGCCGAGCGCCGAGGATCCGTTAAAAAATATCTGAGGGGCACTGATGGTAATCTGGGTAACACATCAGAAAGGAGGGGAGGAATGGCAATTGTGATAACCCGCGGGAAATGTGTGCAGGAGGGGGGTAAATGTGATGGTTGGAGGGGGTGGGCTGACACTGAAAATCTCTCTAAACAAAGACTGTGAGAAAAAGAAATTAACTTGATTATCATATTGGTAATTAATAAGGAGACTGATCCTTTAATTATCTGACGTCTCCAACAGGCAGAATTAACGTGTTGGTTTGGTTTTTTTTTTTTTTTTCCAGGGGAAAAATGTGAAGAAATGTGACTCTTGGTAAACAATGACACGTGCTTAGGGCAATAAACCATTGCCGTTAACTGATTTATTGGGTCTTGTTAAACTCTCATTACCACCACAAGCTCCTCAGTTTAGGCAGGGGGGGTCAGAGGAGGGGGGGGGGGGGGGGGGGGTGGCACAACCACGGAGAGCGAGAGAGAGAGACAAAGATGGAAAACTTTGTTCCCCTGCCTCTCACTTCGAGTGTTTTTTTTTCTTCTATACGGGCTTTGAGTCGCTCAATGATGCGCGCAAGCGTTCGCGCACCCACGTGCACACGCACACGTAGACGCCAACACAACTCACCCAATTTTTTAAATACTCACTCCCTCTGAAAGAAGGAGTCGTCAGATTGCTCATATAAGGGAGTTTTATCATGTTAATCTCCAGGAGGCTTTTCTTAAGCTGCTCTTACGTTCTAATAAGTCAATCAGGGGAGGAATACCTTCATTTAACAGCCTAAATTCCCCTTTTTGTTATATGATTAAAAACCTCTGCCAATAACATTTTATCATGATTATTATTATTATTTTTATTTTGTAGGTTACTGACGTGTGTGATGTAAAATATATAAAATGGCTTGTGAGCTCCGGCTCCCAAAAAAGAGAAAGAAATCTGAGGAGAAGCGCCTCTGAAGTCTGAACATTCTATGAAGGATGAAAGACACATTGCTCATTACTCATGTCTGTGCATTTCATACAATACACATATCAGGTTATCAATGAATGGAAATGCTATTACTTCAGCTATCTCACTCAGAGGAAACATTTAATATCCCATTAAATACAGGCAAGGGAAGTTAACAACTTGTATGCTTTTTATTTCTAAAAAGTCTCTTAAATATCAACAAAAAATATGAATCTTTATTTTCTAGCACAAGTTGTAACTTTTTGGTTATTATGTTTTTTTTCAAAAATCTTTAACCCCACAAACTTCAGTTGAATGTTCCAGTATTTTTCTTTTTTTAATAATAACTTGTTTTATAATGTAGCCGTATTTTGTTTAATTGGAATGTGAATATTCTTAAACCCAGGTTTGTGGAAACCCAAACACATAGACCTGAGTTATCCAATAGAAGTCAAAGAGAGTGGACCTGTTTTACAATAACAGCAGCTATGTTGACAGTTTGCTACCACCGCAGAGGTCAAGGGTGTCTCTGTGAACTAATAACTGTGGTGAAAGATACTCCTTTCCTGCCTCTGGGAGTGCCAAAGTTGAGGAAAGGTTAAGAATGCAGAATGTCCCGTTTGTGCTTTTCTTGCAGATTATCAAATTAAGTGTTGAAACCAAAACTGCTTTTCCCCCTGAAGAGAGGAGATTAGATGGATATCAATTATATCAATGGACCGCCACAATCGTTGGACCTCTTCCTTTTAACGTTGCGCACAAATATATACTCTCCGGCATGGGGTCAGACGTATACTCCCCTGAACTGCGTCAGAGCAACTCAGCTATTTGGCGGTTAGAGTCACAGGACCACTGGTGTTAGTGTGAGACATTTGATACTCAGACAACTGCACCACACCTATAGGTAAGGAAACTAGGAATTTCCTGGATAATAAAAGAGGTCTATTCTGGGTGTTAGAAGGTCAAGACGTTTTGCACTTGACAGCTAAACACTTGAAGGGTTGCTGTTTCCCCGTTTTGAAGTGACAAAGAGCCTCTGAGCTCAGATTGTTGCCAAAATAAAAAGTGCTTTGCAGCAGATGTGCTGCACGGCTTAGCTAATGCTTTCAGTCGTGCAACAGGTACATGGAAATACAAAAATCTGCTCGGGCCCACAGAGGGTGTTTGACTTTGTGTCCCGGAATGGAAATTTCGAAATTTTACAAATTGATCTCAATTCATGTATATATTTAAAAGAAAGGAATGTCACGTTGACTTTGTTTGCCAAAAATCCACTTGGTCAATTCATGTGCTACAGACATGTGCACTGTTAAAAACAAGTGCTTGACGTTTGGAGTGCCTTCTATAAAAGTTCTGTGACTTTCTAAATGATTGCCTTATATATTTTTCCCAACATTTTTTTTTTTTTTTGGATCCCTTGCGGCGCTCCCAAATCAGAAACCAATGACATCCAGAATTGCCATTGATGTACATTTCATTCGTTTTGCCAATTACATTTAAAAAAAAAAGAAACATGCTTTAACATCAGAGATGACTGTTTGAATCTTAATTTCAACGTGTGTACATGTGGCATAAAAAGCTTGTCAGTTTATTAAATTCTGGTTTCAGTAACATGTTTATAAGTGAACATGTCCTGTCTTGTGCTTCAGTGTTGTCTCTTTAATTATCAAACCAAGACCTCAGTTTTTCCCCTAACATTAGCCAAGTGCCTCAAGTGCCAAAACATAAACATAAAGCAAAGACGAATCCTGCTTTGGTGTTCATGAGAAGAGACGGTGAAAACAATAATTTCAACAATTTGTTGGTAAATGCAACGTTTAATTACTTGGAAAATACATTTATTATCTTGTCCTCATTATGTTAATAAAACACGTAACATGGGAGGTATTATATTTTTCTAAAATATTTTTTTATTTGCAAATTAGAAGTGGACAAACAAAAAAAGAGTTGAAAATGGTCCAAGTTGGTTCATTTACTCCCCCAAGCAGGGTACATTGTTCTGCCCTGCATAGCAATACTGGTTGTTCACTGCAGCAAAACAAACTCCACTGTAGTTGTATGTATAATGCATTCATGAAGAGGAAACACTGATACTGTCATCGTGGTTTCCAAATGACCAAAACCTGCTGCACAGTTTTAATACACTATATCATTGTTGTTGAGTTAAGTTTAGTTAAACTCATCTTGGCTTCCCACTCCATACAAAAGAAAACAGCCAAGGATCTGACTTCCTCCGTCCCCGAGGGCATTCTCAGGGGTGCCTAATGAACGGGTGGACCCGGATTTTGATGTGGTTAGAGGCCAAGGGGAGAGAAATGTGAGAAGGGGTGTTAATTGTTTTGGCTCTTTGCTGGGGAAACATATCAACATTAGATCTAATGGAGGTTAAAGACTCTCATTGCCATAGGGGCCGGAGCTAATGAATAGCTGTAGCCAAGGAGAGGCAGATAGAGTGGTGTAAAAGAGGATGCCACATTTACTGGCCTCTTAAAAGGTTTTAACTGCATTCAGCTGTGTTTCATTGCAACATTGACCTAAGAGGATTAACATAAAGGACTCATGGGCGTTGTATAAAATGTATTTTTTTAAAAGGACATGTATAATTGTAAGCTGGGTGATCTCAAGGACAACTTGAAGGGAAGATACATTTTCTCAATCTCCTTATTTAAAGGAGCATTTCCATTTTAATTTACCTTCATTACATACAGACAATTCCTACCTATTTACAAATACTGCACATAAGACCTCAGACTATACGGCAGACTATATTTAACCATTTTGGCCATTCACAAACTAATTCCATTACTTGGTGTACTTAACGTCACCATGAATAATCAACTTATCTAGAGTGAGCCAGGAGTCAGCTAGACCCAGACTGCAGGTCTATATTCTGTATGCACATCTCCACCATTCAGTTGCAGATGTATGCAAAGCACAGTTAACGTGTGAGATGTACAAAAGACCTTGGACAATGAAAACAGCATTATCAAAATCTTCTTTTGGTCCCATGGATAATTCCATGGTAAATCGGAATGAAGGAGATCCAAACATTGGTTTGAAACACTCGCCTAGAAATATTCATTAGAATCGTTGCGAATGTTATTTTGTTGCTGCTTCAGAAACAGTGGATACAAATGGGAGCGTGCAAATATTTTTTATCAGATGTTGCATTTATTTATCAGCCGCCATAATTGAATGTTAAGGAAATGTCTTCTTTGGGAAGAATATTAGTTTACATTGAAGTATTCTTTCATAAAAAAGCTTTGATATTGGTGTAAAGGATAGATTCAAAGATAAAATGATCAACAGAAAGCGTGCAAAATGGAATTTTAATGAGGCTGTTTCTTTCATCTGTTAGTGTTGTGCTGCCTCTTGCTTTATGTGTCTTTGTACTTACTATTCCGAGTTGTTAAAACCAGCTGTTTTTACTGGACTTGCTTTGGCCTCTCACTGATATCACATTGATCTCTAATCAGAGTGACTCAGTTGCAGTTGCTTTGGGTTAAACGTCTTAGATTGTTTAGTTGAAAACAAACTCAAGCCCCCCAAAAAAACAGTTTGAAATTGTCAATGAGAATCTTTTTCCTGTGGGTCCTTGCATAGATTATATTCATGTCATTATTTGGCGTTATTTAAGTGGACAACTAACTTTCATCTGGTCCATTTCTCTCACAGGATATTGTTCTTGACAGTTGTGGAACCATAAACTACCTTTTAAAATTGAAATTATTGATGTCATAATGGCGCCTGAGTAGGGTAACCATGGGCCCCACCTTCTAGCCTTTGGTGTTATGGGGTCACAGATGAAAACAGCAGTCTGTCAAATTCACTTATGCAGTAATGAGTTATAGACACAATAATTTATGAAGGGAAGAGCAACCACAAACCCCCCAAAAAACATAGTATTGATGTATCTTCACTCTGCAGCTGAGCCGGGATGAACGTTATGGAATCTTCCTCTTCTCTGTTTTTAAAAGCCTGATAAGCCTTGATATGAGCGAACACGGTTGCCCAACTACATCCATCCATAGATATGTCATTTGGTAATGACGCCGCTCACAACATAGTTTTAGCTATATGTTTGTTTGTTCGCAAGTTTAACCGGCTCTTGTTGACGATCTTGACTGCAGCCATTTAAAATAGAGCCACATCACGAGAAGTGACGTGGTTCATATCACTAATGTATATTTGTTCATGGAAACGTAAAATGTCCAAGGACCACTGATACTACCTTTTATTTCCTCATGGTGAGATATCAGCATTTCACAATATCTGATTAGAGGATCTTACAAACTGAACACAAAATGTCCGTAAACAGTATAGACTGTAGAAAAGGGCAGTGATGGTGTCACCAGGAGTTGGGTGGCAGGTTGCAATATGGCTCTTCACATCACGCCCATTTTGAAGCATCATTGATCCCAGCTGATAAAAAACAAACAATCTGGACAATGAAGTTCAATACCAACTGTCTCCCGTCTCAGAAGAGGCCAGCTGATGTGGCGCAGTGTAATGCTTTAGCATTAGCAGCACTCAGCTGTTTTCACCAAACACTGGCCCCCACCATGAAATCTCTTGTTAACGAGAGAGAAATAGTGTTTGGCTTGTAATTGAACCATTTTATACCCCTCTCCTCCTCCTCCTCCCTGCCCCTCCATCACTTGTGTTCCCCCCCTTTTCCACCTTCCCTTCCTTCTGTCCCGTCCTGCTCGTCCCCATTTGTTTTTCCGCTCACCCCATCGTAACACGGACAAACACTGACACACACGCGTGCAGTCAGACACACAATCCTTTTGTATGAGCAGCGAGACCCATCAAAATCTGGATCGATCCCCCGGCGTCATTGTGCGAGGAGGTTATTTATGTGGGCATCCAATCTGCACCTGCCGTTGTGTTTGAGCAAGAGGGGAACACAGCCAGAGTTTGTTAACAGTGAAAGGGGAAACATCAAAGCGGAGTGAGAGAAGGGACGGGGGTGGGGGTGGTAGGGCAGGGAGATGGGGGTGTGGGGGAGTTTGGGGGGGGGGGGGGGGGGGGCTGAGAGAAAAGAGCAGCCACCTCAGAGCCCCATGAGTACCCGCCAGCCCGCTGCCTCGTCTCTCGTGAAATGAGCACTTTCACAGTCAGTTAGTCTTTAAGTAATAGATATATTGAGTTCATCCCTTGTAACGTTAGACAACTAATTTATTATTATTTTTTTTCCCCCTCTCTGCCTTCACCCTTTGCAGCCCTCCACCTCCCCCTTGTCCCCTTCCATCTCGTCCCCCTCTTTCCCTCTGTGTCCCCTTTTCCCTCCGTCTCCCATCAACGCAGGATTATGAAGGTTAAATAAACTCTGTGAAAATGAATGAATATTGCCACTCAACTCCTCCCCTCTCACCCCGGCCGCAATCAAAAGCGCACCACCACCACCCAATTTCTCCCCACCCTCCACTCTCATTGCCTGGAAAAAAAAAAGAAAGAAAAATAAAACGCACGCCCAGGCTATCTGGTGGCAGAATGAATGATCCTATTTATGTTAATGCATACATGAACGTTACACAGGTTTTTCCCCTGATAAGGCGATAGGTTAATGAAATGCTCATTTCATTTTACCAGTTGTTTTCTCTGTGAAGTTCCGATAAGTAGCAAACCAATGAAGCTTGTAATTACAATCTTACAGAAACCCGGCCAATCTGTGTATAAATCTCACCATCCAATTACAAGATGTAATAATTTTGCAGTCAAGCTGGTAATGAGGTCTAATACTCATGCATGTGATAATCCCCCCTGGATGCTGACTCTATCAGATGTTAGCTTTGTAATTATATGAGCTTGAGAAAAAAAAAAAATCATTATTTCATGTTCAAGTAGAAAATGAGGTTGGTGGGAAGTTAATTTTCTCTATGCTCTGTGAAGCGTAGACAAGAATTTAATGATTTAATTACAGTTGTTAGCCCTTTTTTGCAAGAGGCTTAAATTGAGCTAAGCATTTTTCATAGCCCCCGCCATCAAGGGTCGGGGAACATCAAAGATTTTGACAGCATACAAAGTGATGAGCAGGCCCGGTGGCCAAGAGATTCCTTTTTTTTTTTCTTCACTTTTGGGTTCCCTGAAAAAAGTGTTCCTTCCCCTTTTGGTTCCTCTCCTTTTCCCTTTTCCTTTCCTGATGGCTCCTTTCCTTTCCTCATCGTCAGGGTAACCACAGCCCAGGGACACCAGACCTGCTGGATAAAAGCAACATCAACAAATATTAACCGCTCTGGCTTTCACCACCGGCAGCTAATCCACTGTATGTGAATTTGTCATATCAGATTACTATGACAGTCATGGTGCAGCGCAGAATGGAAAGCATCCTCCTGCATCCTCAAAAGGACAATATAGTTTTACTCCCCACCTTCTTTGAATTTCAAAACAGCCTATGAGTGGTGTCTGTAGTCCTCTGATTTCCATACGGCCTTTATATGAGAGAAAGAAACTGTAGATACATTCCTCAGAGTAATCCCCAATGGGGCTGCCTGCTTTTAGCACTTTAAAAAAGCGCTTTGAGCAATGTAATTCAACTTCAAGTAAGAGTAGCTACTTGGTTATGCAGTCTGGTGTGTGTGTGTGTGTGTGTGTGTGTGTGTGTGTGTGTACTGCTCTCATCTAACCTTTTATCAGGTTTTTAGAACCTTGCATCAGGGGAAGTTTTGATTACAATTTTACGATTCTTAAACTTTAAATCAGAAACGGTGAATTTATGAATCATTTGTGACAATGTAATGGTTTATTTTCCCATTATGGACTTTTAAAGTTTTTGTAAACGAAAGAACAAGACTAAAGAAAATACAACTGTAATGTATTTTAATTTAGTTTTTTTGTTGCCTGCTTGTTTGGAACCTTTCAAAAATACCTCCGCCAATATAAACATTTTGATAGATAGATAGATACTGTGTGGGTCTTCTGTGATAATGTGCTTTAAAAAAAATGTTTTTGGGTAAACTCCCTACACCACAAGGGCCAAATGTATCACCTCTTTTTCGACAAATGATGGTGTTGCTGCGTCATATGTGATGCAACTGTTTACATCTTTAATCATAGGATGTTATTGGTTTTCTTGTTTTGGATATTTTAACTGTAAAGACATATATATGTAAACATTACCTCTTACAATGTACCTACTTTCTGCCTGCTTAAGAAAAAAGCACATTTGGGGAGTGGACAAAATAAAAGTAATCTAAAAAACTAAATAATGATCACAATATAATTATCTCATGGCGTACTGCTGCAGTTTCAACTGAGCTTCACCAACAAGCAATTAACAAATGTGATGATTCATTTTTGCATTAGTTTGTGATGATTTGGTTTATTCTTTTGAAAATTAGTGGATGACAATATCCAAGATTACAAATATACCAAAATAAATTAAGTTTATTATCATGAAATAAAATTAACGAAAGCAAAAATCTATATTGAAGAAGCTTGAACAGTTTTTAAATGCTAATCAATTGACTTAAAAAAGAAGAAATTTACAAATCACTCATCCAGTGGTTTGGATTTTACCTCAAATCCAGCTGTGTTGTCTGCCAAAGTATATTAAACATTTCTTCCCCATTGTACATATTTCACTTATCATTTGCATAAACTGTGTTAAAAATATCCTAGGGTGAAAAAATAGCCTCCTTTATTCCTCATCCCTCTCTTCCAGAAGTCCCAACCTCCTCTTTTGACCTTTTTTAATCCCTCCCAGCCCTCTCCGTCCTTTCTCTGTGCGTTGCCATGTCCTGTTAAACAAGGAACGTGTTGCGGTGTTGTGACCCACAATTGTGGGCAGCTTCACGGCAGGTTTTGCCGGCCTTTTTTTTCTGCCCTGGTGTCCAGTCCGCCTCCATCTGCCACTGCCTCACCACAGTCCCACTGGGGTAGATGAGGCTAATTTTGCAGTCAATTAGCAGAAGGGCCGCTTTTGTTCTCTCACTGGCTCCCATGGGCCCTATCTGCTTCACTGCTCTCTCACTCTCGCTCCAATTCAATGCTTCTTACTTTCTGTCTCATTTATCTGTTCCTGGCTCTCTATTTCTTTTTGGTTGTGGTATTTCCTTTGTTTCATTCGGCTCCCTTCCCTTCCAGTCTTCTTTGCATCTTATATTTGTACATTGCATTCCCTCTATTCCTATTTCTCCCGACGACATGGCTTCTTTGTGGTGTCGAGTGTCCGCTCGCCATATTTCTTCTCCCCCCCCCGCTCAGTGACCTTTGTGACATTGTTGGCCAAACGATGTCTCTGGCAATGATGACTCGTAAAAAGAGATGGAATTATAGGTAAATACGGCGAGACTGATTTTGATTTATTGCATCGTAAACATGAGCCATTACTCTAAATGAAAAACAGTAAACAGCGGGATACAAACTAAGTTAACATGCTGTGAGTGTTGAGACGTGTGTACAAAATGAACTGTTACTGAAATGGCATTATGACATTATTGACAAAGTTTAAGTTGAAATTAAGCAATATATAGCTATGCATCTTCAAAACAAAATAAAGTAGAAATCAAGCTTGAAAAATATGTTGTTTGAGCAACTTTCACTGTCAATGGCTTCAGAGTAAAATATGTATTTAAACAGCAAAACATTTCCATCAATTCTTTCTCCCCTCACTGTAATTAGCTGTAACAGTTCTTTTCTTTTCTAATGAGGGACAATTTCATTGAAATAAGAAAAAATATATTTTCCCTTTAGCTTCCTTTTATAGCTGAAAAAATATATGGAAAAGGAATCCACTTTAAAATGGGTAGGAATCCTTCTTCTCTCTTGATCGATGCGGCACCCTGTGGGTCTCACCCTGCTGTTGTCCCTGTTGCTCTACCTGGCCCTACTCCGCTGTACCTGTCTCCAGTTAATAAATCATTTTGCCATTATAAAATATTCAAAAGAGGATGGGATCAGGCAAGGCCGGGTTAAAGAATTTCTTACATTTTCATGGCATGACAGCCAGTTCCAGAACCCCCACCCCCTTCAGCTGCTTCCTGCTCCTGGTTGTGTGTATGAGTGTGTGTGTGTGTGTGTGTGTGTGAGTGGGGGGGTTGGAGGATCGCCTGTGTCACACTAATAGTCTAGAATTACACTTGTATCAGTGTCACAGGGATATGGGGTCTATGTATACCCTTAGGCCCATCACACTCCCATCCACCTTCCTCTGTCATGGCATTTAAAATGGAACCATAAAGGTAGTTTTGACAGAAAAAGGGAAACCACTCGTGTTTCTCTCCTCAGCCCGGGCGACAGAGCTCCAGCCACCAGGGGCACCTGGTAGCCAATCAAATGGTATTTTGCAGGATCATGACGGAGAGTAGGTTTGCCTCCTTGTGAGTGCTCTGTCTTCTCCCCTGTCCTCTGTGCAGTGGGATTCAACAATAATCCAATGGTGGGGTTGACACCCTGAAAGCAATTCCCATGTTCATGGACTAAAGTGAGATTTACATCGCATGAATCATTGAATCGTTGGCCAGTCCTATACTCCATGTTCACAATGTAAATGCTCTAATTCTGCTATTTACCCACAAATGTCTGGTATATGTTCCTGAATCATTATTAACCTGAGTTCCTATGTTTTTCAACACTATGCGCATCAGAATTTGATGAAATCTGTTTCCTTTTGGTTGTTTAGCCATGGTGACTGTGGATACTAATACTAGCTCCCTTGGTGATTTCTCTTCATCTACCTATCATTCAACAAAACACATTTAGCACCAGTTTGATCGTTAAACCATTAGTAAATTACTTTTGTGTCATTTATCAGATCAAGTTTATTTATTTGACATATTTGCCACATGTGGAAAACAAACAAAGAAACCTCTGGTTAATGTGCTCATTTGTTTTTCCCTTGTCTTATTTGTGATGTGAACGCAGACAATCAGATAATTATGATATGAAATATTCTCTCCTTTGCTGTATCAAGCAGCTCGAGACACCTAATGTGGGTCAGCTTCACAAAGGTTAAACAGCATATGAAATTGTGATGATTCTGTGGATAGAGGGACCAATTAACGCTCCCTGCAGTGCTCCTCCATCCCTCCCTCTGTCTCCCCTCCTCCTCCTCCTCCTCCCCCTCTCACTAGCTCTCCTTCAAGTTTACTCCTTCCTCTCATCCTCTCTTGTCATACCTTTCACCATCTCTTGATCCTCTCTTCCGCCCCACCCCAGCCTCCTAATTCCACTCTTCCTGTCCCACATTCCCTTCATCCATCCGTTTACCCGTCCTTACATCCTCTCGGGGACAGAGCGTGTTTTGGCTTGCTGTGTCACTGCGATTGATTCCCTCTGGATAGAGACTTCACAGTTGCTAATCTGCGAACTGAGGCAGGTGAAAGGTTTATGCCACCACGTGAAGAATAGTAAGAGGTGTCGGATGCAATGTGGAAGAAAAGGTAAGAGAACTAGGGTGACATATTTTAAAAGGATCCCCATGGTGCCAACTGAAGTATTATAAATGTCTCGTGTGGCCACTGGTCACTTTTCTCTTTCAGCCTTCACCTCTTGCCGTCACATATAATCTAAGAATCAAATGCAGTTCAGCAGACTAGACTTTCCTGCACGTATCAAAATGTTACATTAGACAAGAACAAAAATATCCTTCCCCAACAGATTGAATAGTGGTCAGTGACACAGATTAGGAGGTTATGCTGGTTCAGCAACAGGTGACATACGTTAGAGCATCCTGCATTAACCCTCCACTCTGCATAACTCCAAGATTAAAGAAGTTGGGTAATGTCAATTTCTCAAGCAGTGTCATCTGGACTCTCATCTGCAGCACCTATTTCTTTATTAAAATCACACACACCTACACACACACACACACACACACACACACACGTGCACACACACACACACAAACACACGCACACACACACACTTTCAATATTGCTATGTTTTTCTTTTTTATCTTCTCATATCTCATCCCCCTTTCTGCCTTATTAGTTTGACCTCTCTGAAAGCCCTAGTATATGCCAATAATTGCACATCAAACATCAATGCATTATTTGAACCAGAAACTCTACCCAATAAACACACACACACACACGCGCACACACACACCTGCACAAGGGCATTCACATCAAGTGCATTCTCACATGCAAACACACCTATATACATCTGTAATTGCATGTGCATACACAAGCACACATAAATACATTTGCACAGAAGCAGGCGCCGAATTCAAGAATACACACAAACACACCAACAGGGTTTGCTGATGGTGTGGGACTCATGTTTTTTGATGATATGAAAGTTGACCACATTTACATGCAAATCGAAGTTCCAGATTAATGGGGTCTACGTACGAGGACGAAGGAAGACGCCATGGTAATATGCTATTATGGCTTTTAAATACATTTACCAATGTTTTGACGGAGAATTAGCATGGTCCTAGCACAAGGAAATCATGTCAGCCTGATAGCAATTCGGTTTTCCAATTGGGAATACAATTTCATCAGGTTCAACTGTCATTTCTAATAATGACTCGGGTAATGCTCACTAAATTAAAGATTCTTTTCCACATTTTTTTTTTTTACCTGAACCTTGTTGGATGAAAGACAAACACCATGTTAACATTGATTCTTGCAGCTCAAAAGTCAAAACTCTATCTGATACTATTTAGGGCAACCACGCTGAAGCTATAGTACCACAAACTGAGTGTCTCTGTTCATGCATGTGTATTTGGAGTTTCATGTTTAGTAAATCTAAAATCTTTGATCTTAGGAGATATACATTCAGACTTAACCTTTGATTTCAAAGTAAAGGTGAAAATAACTCTCGGTACCAGAGATGGTCCTTCTCTTCTCCCCTCATTTGCATATTCCTCATAGAGCATAATCTAGTTTATACTCTGTCCAGTGATGGCGTAAATGTGAAAGTCATTGCTTGTCAGCCACAGCAAAATGTCAATCATTGCTCAACCAAAATGGTCCTGACAGTTAAATACACATCTCAATTTTCCTGCATAGAATTCATTACTTCAGTATAATAAATGGAAAAATAGATTGTTTAATCTTTGCATTTATTTGCTTCACATTTTGTCTTCAAAATGATGACTTTTAATATCAAGGCTGTGGAAGTGCTAGTTCTCGTTGTCGACCAATAACTAGACTGTATATTGACCTGACATGATAAGCTGAATACATTCTACTGTTAGAAACCTGGTTTATCAGCTTTGTGTTTAATTAATGTATTCAACTGTATCGTGGTTTGATTTTCTTTGAGCGAAGGCAAACATGAGAGACATAAGGAAAGGGGAGCATAAAGGGGGGGCAAAAAAAACAGCATCATCCTCGGGTGTTGGACTTGCGATGTATTTCCTTTAAGTTTCCTCACTCAAGAAAAACAAATAATTAACAGGCCCGTGGGACATAACACACAAATAGAATAATACATTTGTGTCAGTCAGATGCCTTTCCATAGATGGGCAAAGAAAACATAATAAATGAGTATGAAATACGTAAACAGAGCCTGTATACCATCCAATTAATAAATACCATTTTTTATCGTGTCTTCTGGGGGCTAAGATACTTTTGAAAAATTGTAGCATGCGTTTTGGCGTCCTTGTCAATTCATGTAAACAGCCTGCAACCGTTCTTGGGGGCGAGGAGCACAAGGAGATCATAGATTATTAATGGAGTTTGAAAATAACAAAGGCTGTGTCAGCTGCATCCTGTGCCACAGTATTAATGGCACTCGGTTGCTAAATGGCACAGAATGGTTCCTTGCTGTACGACACAGGTTCAATATCAAGTAGAGTTATAAACAGTTATAATTTGTTATAACCCTTTAAAAGCTGGCAAGTAGAAACAGTAAGGGAGTTGGAGAGGAAAGAGCCATAGCATAACCTTTATCTTTATCGGACTCTGATGTGTTGAGGATCTGCTAATTTGGCTTTGCTGGGAGGAGGGGGGGGGGACTCCTGGCTGAGTGGGCCAGAAATGTTGGGCCTTTGACATCAAGGATCGATTCCGCTGAGAGAGCTGAGCGAGGCAGAGAGAAAGGAGGATTGTGGCAGTGAATGCCCCGTCTCATTAGCTGACCGCGGGGGAGCGGAGGCGTTAACTCGGCCGGTCCGTTGGGACTCTAAATGGGTCTTGGGCCACTCCTGATGGGGAGAAGTTTACAACCACAAAACCTGCGTTCAATATTGAGTTAAGCTAACTTTGTTTTTCTTCATCAGAGAATGGCCGGCGAGACAAAGCGGTGCAAATTACCATCCACTCGGTACCTCAGATAGGTGCTCAGACATTTTAAATAATGAAATAAAAACAACACATCAAGCGTACCTGTTTAAGAACAGGACCTCACAGCAGTTCAGTACGTGAGATTGCACTCTTTAGTTAATTAAACACATGAACCCCGTCATTAAACTAGGTAGATAGGATATATTAGCAGACAAATAGGCTACTTTGACTAGCAAGGTTGAGATAACGGGTTGAGATAATGAGGGACTAATCATCTGCAACAGTTACGTCCATCAGACTTAATTCCCCTAAAAACAAAATAGCAAACGCGTGGAGCTAATCTCCACAATGTATTTATTAATTTCCCAACTGGAGGTTCATCACCACACTAATAAGGCATTAATACAGCCATGCAAGTACGCATTCTAGCCCCCTCCTTTCACTCACTTGGGGATTAAAAGGTGTTATGATCCATGGACCGCAGAACAAAGAGGATGATATTGTGAGTAGATAAAGAGTATACTCACAAGAAGATGCAGCTTTTAGGATAATGAGGCGTTTGGGGGTTTTACTGAGAGAGCCTCCGCTTATTCCGCATCCTCTTCCTACTGATGTGTCGTTCTGTTTCATTACCTTCCTGCCCCTCCAACACCCACCGTGCTGTTGTGGTTTTATACTGTTAAATGATGACAGAAAATATGCACTACCTACACATACACGTAAATATCATTACTGCTGCCGGTTGTACAGCAGACTTAAAAGATTTAACCTCATTTCGCTGATTGACACTTGGACTTTAAACTGTTATGGAGTGTTATGCTTACGTTATGACCAGCTGCAATTTAGATCCAGTCTGGTTTATTCTTAAATACTTACAAGTCTCTCCTTGGTAGCGGTCCATTGTAGCAATTATGTTGCACAATGTTAAAGCCAAGTCTTAAAGGAGAGAGGCATTTTCCTGTCTCAAGTGTTCTAATTGGCTGCGCTTGTCCTTGTCAGTGGTTCGCTCTGTCTTTGTTACCCTGACAGATTTAAAAAGATAGAGAGTCAGAAAGAGCGAGATGAGAGCGAGAGCAGCAGCCCTCCACAGGAACGCCATGTCTACGGTCTATCTCGACACATTTTTTAAACTTTCATGGCCTCTGTTTGGCCTCTTTGCCAGCTTCGTCTCGGAGCACTCGACTGTCAACGTAACAGAACACTGAAGATTGTGTTGGTCTTAAATAAATGATACGGCATCAATTAATGAAGGCACAACACTCAACATAGTGTGGATCTGAGAAACAAAGTAAGCAAGACCTGGGAAATAAAAAAAAAGAGTTGTTCAATTTGTTGAAGGGCGTCTTTTTCTTATTTCAAAAAGGAATTTCATCTCACTTCATACATCAAATGTGCAATCTCTTTATTAAAACACATGTATGGTACAGCTTATTCCTTGGGAGATGTGAGTGTTTTCTCTAAGGTAAAACAGATGTGGATCACAGTGGACCATTCCTTGCCTCCTTTAAAAAGCAAGTGGAATATTTAACACTGAGAGACTTTTGTGAGACTCGTTGTGCGTTATGCAGTTGTAAAGTTTAATGCAAGACAATATTCCAAAACAAGGGAAGAGATACGTGAAGCACCTTCTGCACACGGGGTTAGCAAACCCCACTTGAAAGCGCCACGCACTACCGAAGGCCCAGGGAGCACAGCTAATATGACACCCCAAGGCCTAATCTTCTTACTGGGGTAGGATAAAATGAGTATCAACCTTCCTCCCAACCCTCTCTGCCCCATATTAGCACCACTACAACTCCATCCCTCCTTCCTCCACTCCATCCACCCCCCCCTTGCCCTCTCTCTAGAGCCATTGCTAGCATTGATAGCCAGCATTGAGACAATCGGCTGACTCTGGGCCCTAATCAGGTATTAGCCACTAAAGCTGTAAGGGAAGGCTGCTAATCTCCATACTCACTTCATCTTTAGAGGCGAGGCCCCAGCAGCTTGCTTTCCTCTGGCACAGGCCTAGATCAAAGATGGCTGCTGGAAATCAGATTAGAGTAAAGAAAGAGAGGAGAGGGTGAGAGGGAGCAGGGTGCGAAGGCCGCAGATCTCTCAAACCTCCCTCCACCTTGCCTCTTTTGAAAAGCTTTTTGCATAATCAGGGAGGAGGGGGGGTAAGTGACTTCAGCCCCCAAAACCCTCTCTTGGTCGCAGATGAAAAAAAAACATGCAGGGGTTGAACGGGAGAAAGTGTGAAGTGAAATGTCCACTGTTTGTTTCGGGCGTGTAAGAATATGAATTTTCTATTTGACCCCATTACCTGTGCTACTTACTTAGTACTGATGTTTGTGTAAAAAGAATGACAAAAGTAGATAAGTAGATTTAAAAAAAAAGTAAATAAAAAAGTCTGTGAAAAACACAATACTCTTACTACAGGTTCAAACGCTGCCAGTGTGAGCCAACGCATACATAAGTAGGTTTCTTGCCCAAAAGTCAGAGGGCCAGCGAGCAAGTGGAGCTATCGTACCATCACACAGCAGTGCAGAGGAACTTTTGCTGTCTCACTTTTTCCAGTGAGTGGCTCGAACCCGCTGGTTATCAAACCAGCACGAAAGGTTATCAAACATATAGCTTATACTTAGGGGCAAGGAACAAAAGTTCCACCTGGCTACTAAAAATAAGGCAATTTTCAACACACAGGGGCTTTAGCAAAAAAAAAAAAGTTCCACTTCATAACTGTTTTCATTGGCCTCTCCAGGGCACCAATTTACCTCACTTAGACGTTTTTTAAGGTTTGCTCTACTTTACACTTACACACACAAGTCTTTATCAGAAACCGACACACACACACTCACACATTGTCGTAAAGTGCATGGCTATTGTTATTGACTGGAGTACATTGGGTTCACACTTTCCCATGATGGATTCTGAGGTGGAGGTGGTCCTTTAATTGTGAAGGCAGCTGCCTGAGTGGAGCAGAAAGGGCTCAAGGGAGTTCTGCCTTGTCGCCTCTCCTCCTGAGAATGGTCAAGGGCAAGAACTTCACACGTACGTATTAATTCTCGGTATGTTACTGCTTTTGCACATATCCGTTTCAGACAGTTTATGTCATTTGTGAGTGCAAAAATATTGATACAACTTTGTTGCCATAAGGTATTATGTATATTTTTTCCTCCTACTTAATTATTATTTTTTTTACCATTTTGATTCCCTTTTAATTTTCAAAATTTGAATAAACCCTGTGAAATTTAACAATGTAATTTTAATACAGTTAGTTATTTCTGTTTGCCCTGAAGTAATTGCCAAGCGCACAATGGACATGAATGTCTCAGCAATGAAGAAAGGCTAAAGCTTACCAATCTGCACACTGTCCCTTCATTTTCCATTGGGGACAGCCTGTCCTTAGCGAAGCAGACAAATGTTAATTCCCTTCAGTGAGCACAGGTCTGACCTCCAGACTTCTTGAGGAGAGCACACACACACACACACACACACACACACACACACACACACACACACACACACACACACACACACACACACACACACACACACACACACAGTCTTCTCAGAAGGTCACAGAGCAGATGACACCAGCCTGTTCCCTGTTTCACTTCGATTGGCCCATCTTTTCTCCTTCATTACCGCACACAGCTGTGAATAAGAGAGTCTGTGTGTGTGTGTGTGTGTGTGTGTGTGTGTGTGTGTTTCCCCAGTCTCTGAAATGGCTAAGTGCTGTTAGTGCAGTTTTATCAGAGAGGCCACTGGCGAGACTCAGGGGAACAGACCAGGGCTATCTCTCTCTGCCGGCCCTGAAAATTGATATTGAACATTGAGGAGGAGTAGGGGAGAAATCTCACATGCTGGTAGCAATTAGCTAAAAAGGGATTTGCAACTCTGTGATTCATCACACCAGAGATCGAAGTCATTTAAAGAAGGTTTTCTTTTTCCTCTCCTGTGCTCAGCCTCCGGTCGGCTTCTCCGCCGGGTTTATGCCTCCTCACTTAAAACCTGCACTGTGCTCGAGCACAAACAAGGTCTTTGATTTCCACTTGAAGTGTTTGCAGTGTGTAGCATGGGTGCTAAACTGATGCAAGGCAACTGTGGGTTTGCTTTTTGAGTTGGTGACGCAGTGTGACGAACTGTCAACAGCAGGGTGAGGGAAATGCTGAACGGACGGGAAATTGAACAGTCTGAACAAATGTTCAGCGGGGGACTCCAGGCCTCTCATTTACGGCATCCCCAGCCTGTTAGCTCCGTTTACGCTGTGCGCTTCACAAATACTTTGACCAATCCGCCAACTTCAGGATATGATGTTGAAGTAGTAAAGCACACTCTTGCCACTACACTGGCAAAGTTCATGTTACAGTGGGAAAGAAGAGGCACATTCACCTCACTTTGTTATCTTAACAACTTCGTGTTTAGAGCGATGGAGAAAGTCCATTTTGCCTATTCAAACACGGACTTAATGAAACTCACACACACTGGACCGACAGAATGTGTGCAATGCAGGCTCGTTTGGACTCTGTGTTTATGCAAGTGGTGGGGATGAGGTCAAAAAACGCCTGAGGGTAAGGGCAAAAGCTCGTTGGACTGCAGGTATGTGTTTTTGCACGCCAATATTTGTGTTGCTTGAGAGAGAAAAATAAAACTTAATACCGGGCTCATATTTCAACGGCCATAATTGGCAAGCAATATCGAAGAAGTGTTTGTATAAGTTTATTGATTTGGTGATTTTTTTGAACATTTATTTAACTATAATTAACAAACCGAATGTACAACGCATGTTGTAAGAAACGTGTAAACGACGGCTGACTTACACGAGGCAGATCTAATAAATGATGTGCTTACATTCATGTGAGTTATTTATTGAAATACTAAATGGCAAAAGGTAGAATGGAAAGGCAGGTAAAGCCTCCTAGGGCTCTCAAGTCATGAGCCCGTTCATTGCTGTGAACTTAGAGACCCGTTCTGTAATGCCAAATTAAACAGCAGGGTGACATGTCACTGCAAGACTTGCACCTTGCTTTGCTGCTGTAACTGAACTCTGTGTAATAACTGTAATTTCCACGATAGTGGAATAGCACCATGACGCAAAAATGTGTAAAAATGACCGACGTAAATTGATACGGGCTGTAGAACAGATGTGGCAGTGGAAAAGACCTTGATGGACAGTGGATGTGGGCAGCGTTAATGTGAAAAGACCCACTTCCATGTGTGACTCATGATGTCGGGGTGAAATGAAAAGCGGCCGTGTAGGTGCTACTCTCTGAAGTCCAGCGGCAGCTCCATATGTTCTGTGGTGTCCGCCTGCCCGAGAGCGGCATACGGCTTTGCATTGTTTTTTGCACTTTCCAACTAAGCGCCCAGTCTCACTTTCTCACGCACAAACACATCCAATACACAAAATGACATATTCCTCATGAAGCATACGCAGGCAGCAGGGGAGTCTTGCCCCGGCCAACCTCTACAGTTTAAAACCTGAGCCGCAGCCATTAATAGAGCCGGAGATGACGGATGAGTTCATATGCCATGCAAGCACCCCTAGACAATGGCTTTAGCCCGATGACAGATTGCCTGACCATAACCCTGTTTATGTTAAACTCATTCTCGCTGTTCAATTTCACAAGTGTAATTTTGTTGCATTGTCCTCCACGGGGCGAAGTGCTGGGGTGTGCTCTCAAACTCGCATACCCTACCTCCCGATAATGATTCCCCTGCTCTTTTCTATTGTATTGTTTTCTGCATAATCAGGTTGGTAGTCAAGGGTTTGGGTGACAGAGCCATCTGTCTGGTTCATTTGCTCGGTGAAATGCTAAGGAATAATGGCCTTTCCTACGGGAGCCTATCTGTTATCAAATAGGAGAAGTGCCCCCTGTTCATGGCGCTGCTCCACTGTACACTAGAATGGGATTGTGTTCGCACACACACACACACACACACATAACTGCAGATGTATGTGAATTCACACGTGCCTTTCTTTTCCTCTAAACAGGCCTGTGTAGACCGCCGCATGGATACAGCCTGGCACATACTGACACGTACTGTTGTATATGCTTGATCAGCTCATCTTACTCTACTACAGTTGTATAGGCATCCCGTGTTATGAAATCTATAATTCAGTTAACACTGTGAGCTGTTGTCCATCTGGAGCTCTGCGCCAGCTGTTTGTCTGAGGATTTGTGCTCTCACTGTGTGTGTGTGTGTGTCTTTTTTATGTGTGGTGGTGGGAGAGTGGCATGTGTTTGACATTCTGCATAGACACATGCAATAGTTGTGTGTTTGTGTTTGCATGCTTATTTTATGTTACTTATAAACTACAGGATGTCGTCCGGTTGTATCGTATCACTGTGGTAACCGTACATGTATGTACCAATGCCACACACACTGTTTTCATTGTAAACCCCAACGTAAAATAAAGGTGGGACTCTAATAATCCTTAAGGCCCAAATCATGCTGATTTACAGGAAACACGGACTACAGAAAAATCCATTTACAAATTTAACAAACACATAAACCATTCAAATTATGCAAACAATATACACTGCATGAGAGCACGACCAAACATGGTGCATTGTGGTTCCTTCTCTTCATGAAGTGGAGCAAATGACAGCGGTTAAATGTATCTTCAGTGGTTATTGTGAATCTTTTATTGTTGAATTGAGATGAGGCTGCAGCAGAATAAAATCCTGAATATAACTTATTAGATCCACCATTTTGTTTTGACCATGATTGTTTACACTTTAAAATCCCAATATGATCATTTTGTTTCCCCAAAACACTGCAGGTAACTGAACGATTAAGTCTATGAAATAACAAGCTTGCACTTAACTAGCAAATAGATTTGGGTTTGGGTTCTGACGCACCACAGAGAGGAATTTGAAGCATTAATGGCGTAATCGCATGTTCAAACAAGAACTCTTCATTCTTTCCACAGCTTGATTTGGAAATTGAAACTATGCCATGGCATCTTAACACTGAGAGAGACAGTAAAACGTGACACGTAAGAGTCACATAAACAAAGCAACACATTAAAGAGACATTTGGTGTGAGACAAAGACGTCACTAACAAACCAAAATATATTTCACCTTGAAAGGCCGAAAGAGGTTAAAGATTGAATTTGTTAGCTCACACCAATGTTAACTTCAGCTGAACAAACCCCCTCCATAGGGGCAAAAAAACGAAAGAAGCAGAAAGAACTGCACAGTGTGAACTCTGATCGGGGGGCTGCTCCTCGTCAGCTCCTCCGCTCGCTTTGCACTCTTTGGCAGAGCATCGATTCAACTGCTCTCTGAAGTCAGCAAATAGACACGAGCACCTCTGGTGTGATAGACGGTCATCAAACATCTACTGCGGTAGAATCTTCTTATCTCATGAGAGAAAACACACAGTTCACCTTCTTGAACGCTGCTTTGACAGGCAGCAATTAGGTGTGAGGTGAATTTGTGGACAGTGTTAAAATAAATTCAGCCCCACAGAATTTTCAAACAATGATTCCTGTATGAATTAATGACACGCGGACCCCTTTTCATCTAAATGTCTCTCCTCGGTTTCTCTCTCTTCATTCCACGACTCCCCCCCGCCCTCCGGCCCACTCGCTTCTCCCTCCGCTAGCTCACCTAACCCATTATTGCATAGCTTGTGTGAAAAGGGTAATCGCTCAAATCATTCAAAGGAAAGTATCTGCGTGTGACACTGGGGAGCATAACCATCATCACAAGCAGCCGCTAATGGCTCTCCCTGGATCCAGCAAAAAACGCTCCGCAGTCCGGGCCGAGTGCGGCACAGGGCAGCGGGGGCCAAATGCTCTGAGCACCACGGCGCTGCAGCCGGGGCCAAATTCTACCCTAATGAATTTGAACCTTGCCAGGTTATTGCAAAAGGCAGCCGTGGCCGTCCAATACCCTCCTAGATGATCTGAAGCGACTCCCGTGGCCACTGTTCATGCCAGGGAAGCCGGTGCCATGTGGAAATGGAGGGGAGAGGAGTGGTGGAGGGTGTGTGTGTGTGGGGGGGGGGGCTGTTTTGTCTTTGGCACCGGTCCGTTCAGCTCGGGCGTTCATTCCTGCACACACATACGCACACACATTGGCTGACAAGCAAACACAAGCATACATGTATCAACAGTCAAGTACACGCATATGTGTCTTATACACACAGACAAAAGGGGCAGACGTAATGTGCGGTGGCTCTTGGACACAAACGCACACTTGCAAAACACTGGCACGCTCGCTGTAATGAAGTCTGAAGGAAATGGCACGACATCCTGTTATTTCCAGTGTTGAGAATTTAGAGGGAATTTTTTCCCGCTCATGCAGAATGAGCATATTGTTGTTTTTTTTGCCAAATTGCTTGGAAGCTTTTGCATATTGTACATTGAGCACTGATCCAGTCCACATTGAACTGCACACTGTTTAAATGGCTTTTGGGAGTGATTTGAAAGGCTGTGTGAGAGACTGGAAATCCCTTGGTCAGTACTAATCAGTGCATGCGTTTTCCTTTTTAAAAGCAGAATTTAAGCGGATGTACATTTTGACACCAAATTTGTTTCACATGCCGAAAGCTTAACATCCTCTCATGAAAGCGGGCCCCGTGTTAAGTTTCAGTAGTGGGTCTTCATTATATTACCTTCGGTGTCGTAAGTCCTAATAATTTATTAAAAGTCGCTCTCTAATGCACAGTTGTATTTCTGTCTTTTAAGCGTCACCCACCTTCCCGCCCCTGTACTTCCCACAACTATCTTCCTCCATCTCTTGGTAGCATATCTCCTTCCCTCGACCATTTCCCGAAACAGACCCTGTGTTCTTTCATCCCTGGCTGTTTTCCTCTGTCCAATATGCCCCTCCCCCGCCCCCCTCCAGTTGTGATACAGGTAGCGAAAGTCTCCTTCAATTAGACATAATCATCACTCACGGTCAATGATTGCGCTAAAGGCTAACTTCCAGTCTATGAGGGGGCCTTCCCATCTAATGCACTGATTCAGCTTGTCTCAGCCAACTTCTCTGTCTGCTGAAACCAAAGCAATTTATTCGTCGCCCGAGGCTCTTTTGGCAACAGCCAGTTGAGCGAGCTATCGGAAAGACAGATAGGGAGACACGAGGAGGGATGAGGGAGGGAGAGAGAGAAAGGGGGGGTGCATGAAGGAGGAGGAACGCTGTAAGGAGGGACTCTCTCCCTTTTTTCTGTCTCTGCGATACAATTTAATCAGATACATCTGTGTGCAGCCAGGCAGCTTTTCCTTGCAGGAGACTTAAGCACAGTCTTAGTTAGGGGGCTGTGTTTGAAGTGCAGGGGAATTATCACTTCTTCCAATAACAGTGCCAGAGATGGAGAAAGAAAGAGAACATAGAAAAACAGAAAATCTAGCTAATCTGCTTCATCCCAGCGCGCCGGGCTGCGCTCCGGACACATGAGAACCAAATCCAATCATCAGACAGGAAAGGCCCACAGCTGACCAATCAAGTTACCACCTGGCTGTCAAAAGAGACAAGGCCGGGGGAAATTAAATACTGTAGGTTTGAAATCGGGGGGGGGGGGGGTGCGTGGCGTTAATGTGTCTGCTCATCGATGATACTTCAAATAAGGTACTATGTCATCCTCATGTATCCAACAGCTTAACAGTGGGCTACGTTACAGGGGGGAGTGTAATATAAAACTATCACATGACTAATAGCAGTCACCTGCTCCCCTTTTTAAACACCACCGTTTATTTCCTCAACAACTCATCACTGTGTCACATCTGAGGAATACTGCTGCTAATAATAACAGAACTTCTGCTGTTGGTTCATTTAGTTCTTCCTTTCGTTTAGCCGTCATCCCCTCTCAGGTGCGAAGAGATAATTTGGGTGAAGTCTGAGAGGGGAGCGATAACCGCATACGAGTGCGGCGAGAAGGTTAAAAGGAAAGATAGCTCTCGCCATCAAGTGCTTTGCTAAAGGGCAAGTGATGTGTGGAAACACTGTGTGTGCGTGCGCTTTTAGGTGTTTGCTCATAATTGTCCTGTGTGTGTGTGTGTGCGTGTGTGTGTGCGTGCATCTTCAGCCCTCTTGGATGTCTTAAAATAGCCAAGTGATGGAAGCTTGACTAAGATAGAGAGCAGTTTCAAGTCGTAGTTCAACAAGGCTAAGCATTGCTAGACATCGGCGTTACGTCAAAGGGAGTTTTTATTTAATTAGTGACTGGTCTTTTCCCTCCCTGATGGATGTTATATCATAAACCCCATGACAACCATAAGAATTACGCACTCAAGTTTAACTCTCGCAGAAATCCAAACATTGGTGTACATTGTTTTTTCGTCAGTGTTTGGCAGAGTTTGATCTCAGGGGTGGCAGTAAAGACGGCAGCAAACAAAGACAGCATTATACTCTGTCTTTAGTCGTTATTCACGTACCTTATAATCTCATTATAAAGGTACCACGAACCAGCGACTTAATGGCAAAACAAACATATCTTTTTGTAAAGGTAGGGCAATAACTTGAATACTTTCCAACATTTATACCAACGTGGGAACAAGCAGGATGCGCTGCTTGATCCTGTGAGAGCGAAGGCGGCGTGACGGCGCAGATGAGTTACAAAGTGAGTGGTAAGTCAATCAGGCAGATTGTTACATTCACCTGAATCATAACAGACACATGCCAAACAATGATGAGGTTCTCTGTTTGCCTCACACACACACACACACACACACACACACACACACACACACACACACACACCTAGCCTGTGATTACAACTTGGGAAAGTAGTAATTTAGTCCATGATTACAATCTATCAGGCTGCCTGGGGCCAGACTCTGAGAAGTGTCTGTTCTAAATGACACTTTAATAAGATGCTGTCAAACACACAAAAGGTACAGGCACACATGCAGGCTTTCGCTGTTGTCGACAAACTATGCGCACACACACATGAGCGCAGGCACATTGAAGCATGCGCACACAGGAATGTATGCACACATTGCTGCACACACAATTAAATGAACAAGCTCGCAACAAAAGCAGGTTCACTTTAAGTACTGCATGGAAACACCCACACACAAGCACACAAACACACTCAAAGATGGCATCTAGAGTGATTACTTTTATCACTCCCGGCGTGTCAGCCATGCATCATCTCAGATGAACGCTCCTCTCTTTCTTTCTTCCACTGCCTGACACCGGATAAATTCAAATGAAGTAGCGGTGGAGCAGATATCATGCAGCAAAATTAATAATGTGTCTTTGTTTCCTTGTGTTTCTTCAGACACTGGCTGAAGTGTTTCAGCTATTCAAGCAAGGTTATTTCATTCTTAGTCTTGATTAAATGAGTAGCTGTTATTTTAGCTACTTAAAGTATAGTATATTTCCTTCTGTCGAGGAGCAAAGGTCATCCCACGGTAAAAGGCAGCTACAAAGTGGTAAAAAGATGAAATACTTGCACTTCAGTAGCTGCAGAGAAATGGAATAATGTAAATACTAATTTCAGAGTCCAGCTTGTATTATGAATAATCTTCCTCAGTTCTTTGTTTGCAACCACTGGTCCTGTTTGGGCCCACTCTGTGTCTTATGCTTAAAATAAATCATTAATTCTTAAATGCACAGATACAAACAAATAAATTAGACCTCAGTTTACAGAACAACAACTTTTTCAGTGGTTTAAAAATCCTGTGCAATTACTGTGAAGGACAATTTATCAAGCAGCCATCTCCGATTTCGCAGGTGTTCCTTCGCCTACTCTAGCACATGTTTTACATAATTTACCTCGCCTAACAACCAGTTGTTTTATTTGTAATGTTAATGTGAGGCTTTTCAATTCAATCACTTTTACACATTGCACAGTTGACGGTGCCAAAGAGACATGTGGTTCAAAATAAGTGGTACGCGTGTTGACGAGAGTTATACTAAATTATTATCTAGTACAAGTACCCAACACCTGAAGTACATGAATATGTTTTTATTGTTTTTATAATATGCAATACATGTCTTACCTTACTATGCAAGCTATGGCTCCACTATTCTATGCTCAAATAAGACTCCAGCAATAATCTTAAATATTTCCCCGATGAAAACACTACATGTCTAAATGAGTACAGGTACATGTACATGTTGTAGAAGGTCAAGTTTATGATATTATGTTTTTCTTTTGCCTTTCAGCTGATATATATAAAGCAATCAAATTAATGAGTGTTCTAAACTAATCTAAAACCCACAATTTATCATAATGAAGCTATTGAGAGTTGGACTTCAAACTTTAAGTAATGTAAATAACAATTCAAAAACTTCTGTTTCACCCTGCGGATTTGTAATCAGCCCTCGTAATCTTTTCTGCAGGGCGATGTGGTGATAGAGAGGCCTTTTATCAGTTGAAACACCCAGGCTTTTCTTTAGTTCAAAGACTTTTTCTTCGAAATCCATCAATAATTGATATAAAAAACACGCATGCATATCATTATATATATATATACCTCACAATACAATAAGATAAAAGTAATGCAATTTACCTCTGACATCACAACAAAGCAACAGAAGCCATAAGACGTATGGCGTTGTATTGTTTCCATTGGGATGGCGCCGAGCGATTGAACTCTGGCATACTCACGATGAACCATAAACTGGTAATAAATGACCCAGGATAAGTCCGGATGATCCACAGTGAGAGTCCTGGGTCTCCTATAAACACACATCCTCTCTGCTCATACAAGCAGCACCGTGCCCCTGGTGGCCTGGACTCTCTCACTCCTGTTTCTCTTCCCTTTCTGTGTTTCCCCCACCACTAAGATATTCACAGCCACATCTGGGACAGTTTAATGAGTAAATGCCAGTTAATTACTCACTCTGGTGCAGCTGACCGACCAAACCACGGCTCTATCTCTTTTTTTTTTTTGTTGCCTCCTTCTCTTTTTACTGCCCTGTCTCTCTCCCTTTTCCTTCTTCCCTACTGATTAATAACCGAGACAAAATATGAGGAAGAAAAGGAGCAATACGCATCTGCTGCCATCGTCAACATTACTGGTGTCTCGCCGCATTACAGCTCGGCGAGAGGAAAGGCCGGGGGAGGTGTGTGTGTAGGTGTGTGTGTGCAAGTATGCTGTGCGCCGCCGAGACGGAAGACAGTTACACCACTAATTGAATAGAGATGATTCCATTGTGTTTGAGTGAGAAAGCCAGTTAGTTATCTGCTGGGGAGAAAGCCGCCACATGGACGGCAGCCGCTTTTGTTCCCCTTGAACTGCATGCAAAGAGAAAAAGGAGAAAACTGAGTGTAAAGTATACGCGGGTGAGACCGAAGATTTGAGAGACAGAGATGTGCACAAATCTTTGTGTAGGTGAAAGTTTTCAAGATGATGTAAAGCCGGTCTTCATTATGGGATCACTCACTGACCACAACTGAGCTCACTCATGGTCCACAGAGATTCATGTCTAAACACACACACACTGAGATGTCAGTGCAAAACGCACACCTTCTTAAATCACGTATATTCATGAGAGATTTCCATCTTAATTGCATCTAAACAATAACAACATCTAGCAGTTCATTCTAATCGGTTGTATTCTCATCTCAGAGGAAAAACAAAGACGGCTATTAAGAGTTTGGACGGAATTTGCCGCTCCGCTTAACAGGCGCTTTGGTATCTCGCGGTAACTCCCGTTCCTGCATGCGCAAATGAAAATGCATTAAGATTTACGATAAGGAAACAAAAGATACAGAGCCGGGGAGAGGGCCACAAATTGTTTTCTTCGGTTCTGTTTTTCTTGTCTTTGCAATTTGTCTGTGGGCCCCAGACCCGATAATGTATCACTTTTGATTTTACAGGCATTGATTTCCCCCCTAGTCACCTCTCGCACCCACGAGTAGCCGTTAGTTACCGTTTGTGTGTACATGAAGGTGCCTGAGCATAGGACAGTGTGCATGCATTTGTGTGCAATATGTGTTTGTGTTTAGGCTTGAGTGTGAGCCACTAAGAGCATCCCAAGGTTTCCTTTTGAGCACTGAAAGGTCAGTCGCAATGTCAGAAGGATAGCCCGAGGTCAGAACAGTGCACCAGGAGACTCTCACTCTTTGTGCGTATATTTGTGTGTGCGATGCATGTGCAGAATGATCCATCCACTGAAAAGAATTCTACAGCAAATGATTGTTCAACAAGTGTTTTGGTTGGTTAGAGGATTTACTTCTGCTTTAAGCAAGAATGAGGACAAAGTTTAAGACAGAAAAGAGGGTGAAAAAGAAGACAAAGAGAAAGGAATGTAGTGACCCTTCATATATTCTCTCTTTGTGCTTTTGGAAAACAAAAGAAGAAAACTCATAGCAAATACAGAGACTATGACCATGAATACAAGGTTGTAAATTCTACAAAACATTAACTTCGTTACTTGGCCATTACCTGCTGGAAGTGACAAAAGACGACATTTCCCTCTCGCCTCATTATTAAGCTATTCATTCCCCAGCATGTTATGTCTTTTGTTGGGGGGAAGGTCAAACCAGTATTCCCAATTATAGCTGTGTCCTTAATGATTTAACTTAACTTGGATTCAAAGCTTTACTCAGCGGCAAAAAACGCACGTAATGTGCGAGCTTCATGGCAAAACGCAGTCGGAACTGAACAGAAATTGGGACAGCTGTTCAGATACGATGTCACGTGCACTTCAGAGCTTCAGACACCAGTTTGATAGTAGGCCTGTTTGTGCTATCACGAGCATAACCCCGTCAGAAGAAAATGCAGTGTTCCACGTTGAGCGCCTTGGGGAAACTAGCCAGCAGGAGCTGGCACATGATCTTGTTGGCCAAATCTGCAGTCACCCTCTTTTGACTGCAAACTCGTGTTCAACCTCTTTGTTACTTGACCTGTTAGCCTCCTCTAGCTTTGCCGAAAGGTTCGACAACGCGCCTCAGTAATAGGGAACTCCATTACCCAGGTGACGGCATCGCCAGCCACTGTTGGCTGTTTTCCGTTGGCCTGAGCTTCCGATTACAGGGTCAAATATCAGGGAGTTGGCATCAGCAACCGGGGAACCCAGGCTGGTGTTTGAGTTAACCGGAAAGTTTCATCCAGTTTGGCGCGAGGCACGTGGCAGGTGATTGCTAAGCCTGCTGCATTTCGCTCTAATTTCGTCAGCCCGGTTGTCCTTACTGTACTTAATATGTCGGCCTGTAATGTAAACACAGAACACCAGACCGCTGGCTAATTGTGCGCTGGTGCACAATGGCCCAGGTACGACCTCTTTGATATGTACTAGAGATAAGAAGGGAGTGTCGGGATAAGACAGGAGTGAGTATTCAGACCTGATACACTTGTTTTCTTGTTTAACATTAATGCTATAACTCAATGATAAACACAAGTTGTACAATAGCTGCTCAAGGACTGACATTGAGAAGTGGCACTCTCGCTGCTCTTTGATGGTGAAACCAACACTTTGATGTGTCATTCTGTATATATATTGTGTGCCGTTGTAGAGAAGAAAGAAGGACAAATGTCAACAGAAAAGCCAAAGCAATGTAGATGCTGCATTTTTCTAATAGAGCTTAGGCTTCAGCATAGGCTTCTAGTTTGGTTCAGGAGTTGTTAAACAACCTAATTCTGCTGTATGACTGGCTTGATCGCACATGTTCTTTTGATATATTATGTTCTAAATTATTAATTGTATTCATTCTTGAATGACAGCAGCCTTAGTTTTTTTACTTTGTTGACCTAACCATGTTTTGGAAATGTTCATGAAATCCATAAGACGGGGGCAATATTTGAAAAATACTTTAAATCAATTGAATCATTTTAATTTTAAGTGAATACCCTAATTATTTAACCACCATTAAGTATTTATTAAACTATTACTCCTCAAGGTACTTTTCACTACTCAGAACTGATTTTTCCAAGGTGCCTTAGTCCAAGCCTCCACACCCAAATGCTATGCAGGTTTTGGAAATTCTGCGTCGGGCCTAACAACACCCCCGAACTGTTACATTATTGGACTCACGGCATTAATGTGCTGTTTTGAGGCCATAGCAAAAATATATGCTTCAATATGACAAACACATCGCTTTCCTCCAGCACTCTGTAGCCCTCGGTAGTAAATCGTTTGAATGGTTCAGAACACGGGGTCATGTTCGACACAACACAAAACCTGTACCACCTGATCCTAGTGGTCTTTTCTGAGTTCAATAAAAACAGCACAGCTACCAGTTCCTACAAAAGCTGGCGGAAGGCACGCGGTATCTCCTCTACGTGTAGGTTAAACAATACACTGTCAAATACTGAGACAGGATAATTATAGCTGTAAGATGGTGTCAACTCAAGGCACACAGAGAGGGAACCTCTTATTAGGAGCCGTGTAATTAGGTGTCAAATAGCCGCGATGCGTGAATGTTGTCTCATCTACCTGCTTTGCTGCTTCTTAAAATAACAGGGTAGTTATATTTTTTAAAGATAAACCATTTGGAAACCGCCCCCGTATGGCTCAAAGCTCTGTCAAACGCTGCTCGGTACTGCTTCACAATCTTGGTGGCCTCGATCGGTTTGCTACTGTGCATCATCAGTCAACATAAAGTATTTCTGACATCAACATTGTCAAAAGTAATCCACTAATCAATCACTTAATTAATTATTTTGGTGAATAATTGATCACATTTCACAACACACTTCTTCTCTGATGTTTTTTGAAACATGGTGCTGGGGGAAAAGCACAGGGCACTAATATATACATTGCTTTAATCATGCTTTTGATCTTCAGTACAATTCTGCAATAAGTCAATTAAAACTAGGCCTGCCAAAAATGAATTATGCAATAAGTTTATTAAAACATTTATCAGCTAGGCTTATTATAAATGGATGACTTCCAGTGGAAGATAGAAAGACGAGATGCACGTCATCAGATTGGCGTCTTCTCTTATTCCACTCGGTTGTTTACCATTTTGCATGCAGATTGTTTTTGATTATGCAGTCCTACATAATCTGCTGTTTTTTGTCTTATTAAACTGCATGGAGTTCAATCGTTGAGTACGCTGTGGAGTTTTATGACATTATGAAATGGCAGCCAGGAATTTGAAAAGTCATCCTGTCCTTCATCGTCTGCTTTTATCTCCAGTTTGTGTGGGTGTTTTTGTGCGTTTACTTATCAGTTTACCGACAAATCCAGATTTGACCCAAGCCGACTGGGGCTCGGCGCATTCCTTGGGGCATGTGGGGTGACAGGGAGCACGCAAATGCCCCCCCTCCTCCCTCCGCCTTGAGGAATTGTCAGTGAAAAAGCAACCGCCAAATCAATCCCTCATGGGCGTCATGAGACATGGGTTTAGGTGGGAGAATAAACGGGGGAGAAAATGTAATAGCAGATATCTTTGACTGGGCTTTGGTGCATGTTCGACAATTGCAAGTTGACTAATCGGATGGAAAAAGTATTTCCAACCCAAACAGTAACGGGACACAGTGTCATCGTATAAAATAGATATAAAGGCTATTGGGATAAAAGAAAAAATCTAAAAATACATCATTTAAAATCATTTAGCCTTGCATCTTGTTTTTTCTTGCTGCAGACTCCCACATCCGCCAACAGTCCTTCACACTGAACTAAAATCGTAGCAAGAGGGGGCTGCTGTTACTTAATTAAAAGGTTCAAGCGCAGACAATTTGAGGAAGGGCGATACGAACAAAGCGCTGCTACAGTTTCTTTTTTTAAGTGTCTTTCTCTTCCTCTGTTTATGTGATTCTTTGGGGCATTTTGGAACCTGTTGACACAGATTATTCAGGTGGAGGCCTGAGGGGCTGGCTGAGGGCGCTAAGCTGGGCCAGTGTGCACATCTCAGCGCTTCTCTGGAATAGCTGCCAGCTCCGTCTGCTCGGCTGTGATAATGGAGCCTCCATTCCCCTCTCTGTGTTGTGTGGAAATGTTTCCATTAGCCTTTGACAAGAAAAGGCCTCTCTGCAATTTAGTCCATCTTTTATGTCCATCTTGTTTCTTCCAGCATGCAGATTTTATGCCTGCCTCCCTCTCTTTCCTCTCTGTGTCTCGCTTGCTAGTTTACTGCCTCCTACACCCCTCGAGCGCTGCTGGAATGCTGGGGAGAGATAAAGAAACGGCACTGCTCTGAGCAGGTTCGAGTGCTTTGCTTTTTCATATCAGTGACCTTTTTTTGTGGTTTGTAAACACAAGGGATAAACTGCGGTTTGACAGAGGCTATTCCAATTCAAATCTGGCCTTTCTCACTAGCCATTTAAAAAACATGCACTTTGACGGATTGAGTTTAGTATGAGGGAATCATGACACATTGTCTTTTGAATAGTATCCCTGTTTTCCAAATCCGCTCCATTAAATTGACACAGGCACATCTGGAAATTCTGATGTGACCTTTATTTGCATTACTAAGCTCATCGAATTTGAACAATAATTCACACATTCAGCTGAAACTAATGCAAATATTTTGACAACTGCCTGAAATGAGTGCTATGCAAATTGTGTGTCTTTTTGTAGCATAAAATAGGAATGTCATCCAAAAGAACTAACAGCAAGGCCATAACTCAGTCGGATGTGGAATACTCTTCCAGCACAGAGGAGAGAGACAAGAGATGGAAAGAGTGATGCAAGGCGGAAGTCTTTCAGCCTAGCATTGGAATCTGGATGGATTTGCCATTACGAGACACATTGCGGTTTGCACTGACTATGTCAATAAAAACAGTGCAAGACTTCCTGAACCTCTGTCTGTCTTAAAGAACATACTGTATATGAACTAATATAACTATATATGACATTTAGATTATACATATGGCTTTATAGGATTCATGGAAAAACTTACTTTTAACTGAATGTTTATGCTTAAACTTTACGATTGCACCTGCAGTCACTTCTGTAGTTTCTAAAAAACTAAACCACACCCAGAAAAATGCATCCCACTGAGTATGGGATTCATACTATATTCTTTTCAAGAAAGCAAAGCTAAAGTTGAGCTAACTCTGCATTTGATGAAGACACTGCAAACAGCTAAGACGGGTAGAACTGGGTGAAGAGAAAAGAGCTGCGTGAGCCGCTATGACCATTTGGTTCACACAATATACATTACTTAATGCATTGTAGAACACGATATGTGGCACTCGCAGGGATGCAATTGATCAACAGTTCAAAAACAGACACTCCTGGTCAGAAATATTTTTCAGTGGATTTTACCCATGAGACACTTTTCATGCATCTGCAAACTTTCCTTAACTAAATTGTTTGCTTGCTTATAGTTTCTATTACATGCATTTCTTTGTCAGCATTAACAACGGCCCGCGTGTAATAGAATATGGGATAAATATATACCTAAATAAATACGTACAGCTGTGATTTTTTTTATTATCAGTAATTCTCCTAAGTTCCCATAGCACATACATCTAAATATATACATTTTCAAAGCAAATCCATCACAACAAGTAACTAATAAAAATAACAATAAAAAAAAATGTAATGTCAATTCATTTTTGAATATACTCATGATATTGCTTAGTGGCGGTAGGTAAATTGAATTAGAATTAGCTTGAAGTGGACTATGATTAATTTGTAGAATGAATCTTTGTTATTATCTATGACTAAACTGTACAACAGCAAGTAATTGACTGTTCATGAATTACTAATGCAGCATGCAACTAGTAGAAATCAGTGGAAGGCCGTGAACCACAGTACTATTGTGTTGCATTTAGCAAGTAATACATACTCAACATTGCCGGAAATATTGATAGGCCTTACTGTAAACAGCAGGCATCTGGGATAACATGGTAGGCCTGTTTATTTAGTCAGGGTTTATTCTGGAATATTTTAAAGCCACTGAGCCTAAACATATGCAACGATGAATTTTCTGCGCTGTTGGACATCTTAGGGATCTTCACCAAACCAATCAAGAAAATGTCTTAGGGGTCTGGTGGTATAGCATGGTGGATGGAAGACTTTTATTTAAATGTGTGTGTGTATAAGTATGTATGTGTGTCTGTATGTATCTAAACATAACGGCAGGAAGGAATGGCTGACTGGCAGACTTCTTTAATTTCCTCGAGGGCAAGGTTGCATGTACTGTTGCATCAGGTGACTGCAGCAGTGAGACTGAAGAGCATATCAAATCCATTAACCCCTGCTGTTATTATTTATCAACCCTCTGAAATCCCAAACGAAGGTCACATATCTACAAATGCAGCCAGCATGTCGTATGCGCCGTATCTTCCTGTATCACTAATGTTTGTGCTTCATCCTTCATCAAAGAGAGTGTGATATTAATGTGGCTCGGAGTGTCTGATAAAATATGCAGCAATGTGAGTGACAAACATGCAAAGCTACCCCCGATTGTTGTGTTGCATTAAAAGAAAACGGCTTTCAACATGGGATGTGAGCTCGGAATATCAGTTTACATGACTTTGAAATAATGAGGAGTCTTCCGGATGACATTAGTGAAGAGCCGAATTCTCAACACTCAGATTTAAGTAACGTGATCATTTTTCTGCTCCATCACGAATGCACTTCTGTTCGGAATGTTGCAGGAAAAACATTCTTAAAATTTGAACCTGTTCACTGTGTGGCATTTTGTCATTAAAAACAGTGTGTGCGAGTATCGTTCAAAGTTATTACACCAGGGAACAGATGTGCTTCCATTCCTGTTCCTGTGGAGCTCGCCCAGTCACACTTAATATAGACACACTGTCACATACACTTCACAAGTGTTTGCAGGATAAGTGCTGGATTTCACCAAGTGTTAAAAGCTTAATCCATCCAAATGTGTGAAACTGAGAAGTATTTTGTTCACACCGGCAGGAGTAAATTGACTGAGGTTTGGTGTCGAGCACTTTTCTTTGCCATAAGAGGTTGAGGTCAATAATGTGACCCTTCATAATGGTTTAACTTTCAGCCAACTGTTTAAGAAAGGCACGCATACACCGTAGAGCCTGGTTATGAGAAATGACACTGACACAGGATGCTTAAAACAATCATACTGAACAAAAGCTGTAACAATGCTCAACGGTGGAAATACAGTGGAATTACTGCTTGGTTGACATAGTGGCTTCCGTATAGCTTGAACAAGTATCGTGATTGGTAGCAGAGTAAAACATGGGCAAAGCGGCAGGGATTTTAACAGTAGGGGCATGTTTGCTGGAGACTTTATGGATTTGTCATTGGAAACAACCAGATCTCAATGTTCCAGACTCTATAACGCATCAATTTGATTCCAAATAAGACTCCCGCTTAGGCCCCCTTTCCTTATCAGCGAACATGTCCACGTCAGTCTCCAAGATTTAGCCACGGCTAAATTCCTCCGTTTTTTGGGCTGGCTGAATGATATGGACATCTACGCTGCTCCAATAGCTGCAGGCAGCGCCTCTTGAATAGCATTTTGTACATAAGCTTTAGCTTACTAGCCTAGGATACCAGGCCAATGCCTTATCCCTGTTAACAGAGACCCTTCTAAGACAGGATTAGTGGGGGAGATAGTCGGTGACAAGGGGGGACGGTCCATCTCCTGGGAAGCACCATCGCTAACCGAACCGTAATTGCATTTGTTTAGATAAGAAGATCACAGCAAAATGGAGTACTATGTTAGTTCAGTAATGCAATGTGATTTTGAATTCATTGCACTACAATATATAGAAAGCAGAAGTCTATAAACAGATGCATGACTTAATATGGTTTCCCTCTATTCTAGCTTTACTGTCCTTTGGTTTCATTATTCTTTCAACTGTATCATACTATATAATGACTCAGTCACATCATGCAGAAATGAATTAACATCAAGGTTTTACCCATAAAATATACTTCATGTATGGTGGACGATAATATGTGCAGGTCAATGAGCTACTTTTCCCTGTGTGAGATAACATGAACAGCCAATAAGTGACATTCGAGAAGGGGAGAAAAAAAACAACCTGACTTTCACATCAGCGACCTTCCACTCTTCTCTCATAGTCTTCCGTTCCTTTATGGCTTAACCATCTTTAATGCTTTATGTATGCCTTGTGTGACACTCTTTGCATAAATAATACCAAATAATTGGGATTTATACATTATTCATTGTCTATTAATGCAGGTGAAATGGCTTTTTGGCTTTGACTGCTGTCTGTCGTTCAGAAAATAAAAGAAGAGGAGGGTATCATAGATACTTCGCTGGGGAGAAAAGAAATGCTCCCACATATGCAATCAAAATGCATGAGACATGCATGGTCAGTGCAGCAACCATAGTGATATCCTCACCAATATTTCTTCTTCTCATAAACAACAGTTCATAAAGTCGTCTTCATTTTTAAGTTACATCATTGATATACTGCATGTACTCTCTACATATCTAATGCCATACCTCTAATTCATTAATGTGGTTTTGGCGGTATATCCATGTTGAAAAAGTATAAAATAGATTACCACACATGTACATATTTCCATGGGAACTATAGATATGATAGCACCCAAACCAAAATAATAATCAACCAAAATGAAAAGCTCCAAACAGACTTAACCTTATACTTATTATGGGAATATTGCTGAAATTGAGTGTGCAAAGGTGCAGGATCATAGTGCAAGTACTAGAGCAACACATTAATTGATAGATTTACAGGAAAGGTATGAAAATGAATCATCTTCATAGTAATTGATACCTACCCAAACAATACAAGGCATGTCATGTAAAACCAATGACATCTTTAAAAGATCGATGTGTCCACCCAGTAATTATAATATCCTTAATCACTTTCATGAAGCATGTCTCCGAAACTGCAAACTGCACTTATCATCCCCACTCCTGTCTCAAGCAATAGGCCGATTTTGACTTCCTCTATACTTGTGCTAAATGCCTTGCATATTATCCCAATTACAGGGTTCTTGTGACCGTACTCTAACACATACTGACCCAAACATTTGAAACCGGTAGCTTGGGAGGCTAGAAATATTTAAACTGATACAGAGAGACCTGACTCCTTCTCCAGGGGGCGAGTTTTACTGCGACATAATATTTCTTTTGGCAGGGGTCACGGGTGACCTGACGTACATCATCACTAACTTATTAGATCTTGAGGCAATTAGCCGAAAACAAACAGGCCAGACAGACTGGCTATTGAGTTGGCTGAACGGGGAGAAAATAGCCTGTGGCGCTCAGTCATTTCAGAGCCGCATCAAAGAGGAGTCCGTGGCATCAACAGAAAGAAAGAAACACATTGTTGTGGTGTAACACCCATACAGTACTGGGGAGCTAAGCACTTTTTTTCCAGTGATTCATGTTACAGACTCGACTCGCTCCATTATTATAGGGTGGTGGATACAAGTTTCCACCTGAACACTATGCAATATGCAGCATGGTTAGTTTGGGATTAAAAATCCACTTAGGGTCCTCCCCTGACATGGGAAATAAAGCCAGTAGAATAGAATGTGGGGGGCTAGTCCTCAGTCTGTCCCTGGGGTCAAAGGGACATCTTGATCGTGCACTGCCGTAATGACTGCAACAAGACTGGGCGCAGAAATCTTAAACCACTCGGCTTCGCTCAAAGGGGGAGATATCACTTCCTCACGTAATTGTCTGCAATAATTACAAATTGCGTTGGAACAAAGTGAGGTCTGTGGAACACCATTTCCCTGGTATGGCTTTTTAAATAGCTATTATTCAAACTTTTGAAGGTTTTTTTTTATTTTATAGTTACGAGTTAAACGATGTATTTAAACCGCGTTGAGAAGCAAAATGTATCCAAGAAGCAATTTGAGGAAAAAATGCTTTAGCACAAAATGTATAGGGAGCTGTATTTAGAAGAGTAAAGTAAGAATAACACTTGTAGCTTTTTTTGTGTGGGAAGCACCTGTGCTGATGCTTAATCTCTGTTCAGATCATATGAGACATCCTCACCACATATCAATTATTCCACGATTTAACACAACCTAAAGACGTTTGAGAAACAAAAGGCACTTTCATCAGCCCCTCCGAAGTGGAGGGGAAGACAAATGGGAGTTTTTTCTTGGCTTCTCAGACTTATCAGTTTCATCTGAATGGCCATTGGAATGCCAAGATTTTACTCTGGCTGTTTTTCCCACCAGATTTCCTTCTTTCTGGGCATCGTTTTTTTTTTTTTTTTTAATTTCTTCATCAACCACTCCTACAGATCTGGTTCCTGGACATGATATGCCAAATTACCTGCGGTATCAATTGTGGCTCTGGCAACGCATTTTAAGCTTTTAAAATCCATCAAAGCCCTCATAGGATTTTCCTCACTGCTGTCACTAGCTTCATTGTCTTTAGAAAGTGGCTGGAGACCGCAGACGCCTCCTGAAGTTCAAAGGTTATGCCTGGTATTATCATAACAGAGTAACTATGTGCATTGGCAAGATGAGGAGCTGTTGCAAATCGAGTGACTCGCATGAGATTTGATCGCAGTCATTATTCATGTCTGAGAGCCAGACCTTGCACTTTAACAGGCTTTTACAAAAGTTTATATTCTCCCATTTATCATATCATGGATACAATAATGTAAGACTGTAAAAAGAAAATGCATGTTAACATTGCCAGACAACTCAGATATAAGACATTACATTTTGATGTTACAGCCACACAAGCCATAATGTAATGGTCACTGTGAAACAGATCCAACTGAGGATATCATGTTTTGGGAAACTCTGCTCTGCTCACATATAGAACCTATGAATTACTGTTCTAAGACATCTTACATTAGAATGGATATTTGTTCCCTTTGTCACCCACTCAGATAAACCTGTGTGCACATTTCCCCTTTCCCCAAAATGTGTTGGTTTAGAAAATGCAGTTTTACTGGTCAGTAATAGAAAGAAAAAGCCTCAAAATGAACAACCTCTCATAACAATAATAATACAGATTATTCATAGAGTATGCAAAATAGTTTACTTTAGCTGTTGTGACTGTCAAAGAATTTGTTTGTTTGGACAGTGAATCGTCATGCAAACTAATGCTAAAGACTTTTAACTATCAAATGTGTTTCCAAGGTGTCTTTCAGTTTATTAATATAGTTAAGTAAAGCATGTATGTGAACAATCATTGGTATGATAATGGGACCTGGTTCTCCTCAAAGAATTGTCTCATTTTGGATGTCTCAATAATTGTGGTTGTGCTTTCAGTTTATTAGTGTTGGATGGATTGTTTCTTCTTTGGATAGTCTCCAATAACAGGCGCACAAAGCAGAAGACTGGGGGTCTGCATTATGTAATTGCACCCTGGTGTTACTATTCAGCGTTCATGCTCAGCAGTGGATGAGACTAATATCCTTTACAATATCAGTATACAAAGCTGCTTAACACAACTCCCATGCTGAAACACTTAAGGAAATTAATTCTTAATTAGACTGTATTTCTAATAGAAATGAATGCAGGTCATTGTGATTGCTATAATCATTTCAAATGGACCCTAAGCAGTGACACTTTCTTTGTTAACGTAAAGTCTCATTCATAGTTTTATTTAACATAATTTTACCGTTAGTATGAATATTTCTAATTTAGCGCTCAAACATATTGTTGAGACATGAACTGTAAATATACATATATATCGCAGGCTGCAAGGAAAATACACAATTAGTGCATACTCTCAAAGAAAGATGCCAATGTTCGTATTAACAACGTGGGATATGTTAAAACACACTCACACCAACCTTTTACATTTTGTGTAATTATTTCAAAACCCCCAAAAATGCATTTAAATAAACTTTCTCTCTCATCTTTAACAGCACATACAGGGTTCGGTTAATGGTTAAGTCAGCAGGGGACCCCAGACTTCCCTTTTCCCGGCCCACATCTACCAGCTCTGGCTGGGGGATCCCCAGGCCTTCCCAGGGCGTTGTGTAGATATCATCTATGTCCTGGGTCTTCCACAGGATGAACTTGAAACTGTTGTACATTCAACACAAATCAAAGAGTTCTAATCTAAAGTCAATATTAGAAACTTGGGAAAAGATAAAAAAGGCTGAGGTGATTTCACTTTTTAAAACCCTTTCCCTTTTCTTCATCCCAGCTCCCTTTATACACACGTCATGAATAGAACTGTTTGCCAGAATGTTTCTTAAACACAGCATTCTGATTCTCTTGTGGAGTGTTGTGTTAAAAGCATATTGAAATTCACTTGGCTGCCGCCTCCGTCTACAGCAGTTGCCTACACGGCTCTGCTAAACTGTCTACTACAGGTAACACACAGATTCTGGGTAAGTACCTCAACGAACCCCACTTGACTTACTCCTGTACTGTCCCTCTAAGATGTCATTGATGGTACTGTGCAACAGGTCCGCATTGCAATATAGTAACTGACCTTGAAGATCGAAGCTTCTCCCAGACACGGGTGCTTGAATTGATCCGGACCAGCTTTGTTCAAATAGGTAGTTTGCACATGTATGTGATAAACGTGTCCGTAGTAACACAGTGAGTGCTATTGCCTCTGCTCTCTGCATGAAGTCTCATCACTGAGTGTCGTCTTAAGACTGGTTTCTGGTAGTTGTGTGTAGAGGTGGATGATCTCGCGGGGGCAGCTGGGTGTGCGGTGGAGTCGGGGCTGGGGGGCTCATTGCCATGCATGACAGTGTTGTAGGGAGATTAGAATAACACTGACTATACTCTGTAAATGAAGAAGAAGAGCAAGGGAAGCCTCGGGAGTCCATTATGGATTTTAATAATACATCAAGGTAGTGTAACTGAATAACCGATCTCAGAGGGAAGAGGAGAGGAAGAGGGGAAACCAAATACACACGTGACATTTGGCTAATATTACAATGTGAATTATGAAAACAAAAAGGACTTTTAGTTAATCTTGTCCTTCCTCTTTTAGGCATTTTTAGGCATTTTAGTTGATATTTTCTCCCTCTAACTTCCCCCTAAATCCAGAACACGGTGTAAACAAACAAAATTGGAGGAAAAACAGTTTGGCATCTCTGTAGATTAATTAATGTGCCTGCAACTTGGCATCACCGGGTGGAAATTATGTGCATAAATAATATCACTAATTAAAAAGATGCAGATTAACATGCAAATAATGTTAATGAGGAGCTGCAATTCCAGAGTGTATTCGCATAACATCAACAATTTAATGTGTTGGAAGGACTGTGTTTGCATTACATTAATAAAATTCAAAGACCCGTGCATAGAAAATTCTGTTGGAGTCTGTGTTTCCACTTGTGAGTTGTAAATTTCTGTGGGCAGTAACAGCCACTTCTTTGGCAGATGCAAAAGTTATTATCTCAAAGGCTGGCTGAAGTGGTGCCATGAGCCAGTACGACCAGCTGTTAGTGAACGGCCAGCCAGAGAAGCACTGAGACAATTAACTGTATTAGTTGTTGGGACTCCGCTATTTATTTTCTCTCAGATTCATTTCACATGGCTGACCAGAAATCTGCTGGAGAGAGAGAAACAGACACAAAACTAACAAAAAAAACAACACTCCAACTGGGAGCCAGTGCATGAAAATCCAGCTCCCTTCCTACTTAGAGAAGCAAATGCTATCAAGAGGAATAACTGTTGATGTGGCGTCAACAGTCTCTAATCCGGGCCATGTTTCATGTCTGTCCCTACTGTACTTTACTGTACTGGAAAAGACAGAGACAGAGGGAACATAATTCAACTTTTTAGATGATTTTATCAGGTGATTTTAAATGTATTTCAGCACTTGTGTAAACTTTAGTTCCTGGAAGAAGATTCTCCTGACAGCTCATCCGGCCAAACGACAAATACTTTACAAGCATGAAAAAAAAGAAAAAAGCTGTATGTGGACTTAATGGATTTCACAGTAGAAATTAAATGACAAACTTGAGTGAGCGCACAGCTTCCTGTGGGGCAAATGTCTGCTGGATTTGGATCGTTACCTGTAGGATAAACAAGGCCCTTTCTTAACAAGGAAAAATACCGCTCGTGTCCATCAACACAGTGTCGAGCAGGGGAAAGGAAAGGCTCTCCAGTCTGCAGCGATACGCATCGACTGTCCTCGAGAGGACATTTACTCTAAAGCCGCTTCACAGTGGGCGAAGGCTCTTAACCCGTTCATCTCACAATGGGCAGAAACCCCAGAACAATAACATACATCATAGACGCAGCTTTCACTTATGAGTTTCTCGATTTCACCACACAATCGACAATATATGGCTCAATATGTTTTCATTGTGAATGAACGTCATGGCTGAGGAATGTTGATGAAAGATGAAAGGGCAGATTTAGTGGAACAGCACAGAAAGTACTATGTTGAATTAATCACTGCATTGCTGCTTTACGTTGCTATACATTCAAACTATAGTAGAAGAATACACCAATACTTCACATGCAAAAGTGTACGTGTATGTATATATAGTTGAAAGGTTGACCTACACGTAGTGTTAAATAAAGCGCCTCCTGACCGTTTCCATGAAGTGCTTTACATTAAATAGTGACAGGCAGAACATTTAAATTCTAATAAAGATGTTTATTGACAGGCTGTTGAGCATTTATGACGTTGAAATTGGAGCAGCTGCATAACATCAATCTTAACAAATTATAGTTCAGAGCATAAACCTTCTTTGTTTGTAGTAGAGATATGATAATGTACTTTGAGTTCCATACTATTCAAAGTTTGTCAGCCACCGCTTGTAATTACATATTACGTGTTCAGTATACATGGAGCAATATGAAAATATGGAATATGAAAATATATGTGTTATGAGGTTCTTTTTTTTCTGCATACGTACACCAGCACAGAAAAACAATTCTACATTGTGTCCACCACTTCCGTCTTTATGGGGAAGATGAGGCCTGCTAAAATATTCAGGCCCAGTGGACGCAAACGACTGCTTCCTAGGACATACGGTTTGTATTATGTTTGGCAATGACTGCGCTACAGTGTGATATTCAGAAAGGAAAGTGGAACGGGAAAAAAAAAAAAGAAGAGAAACACAATGACCTCTTCAGTTGGGCACGGCTCTAGCAGCTGGCCAATAACTTAAACGGGGCCTTGTAATGTGCTTGCTTTGGGCTGCAGGGAACTGCACAGACAACACATAAAAATATGACAAGCAGATGATGGATTAGGGTCATACGTATCAGTTCAGCCATACAAACAAAACATCATGATCGTGTGTTACGACAATATGGCTAATAGACAGAAATTAGCAGATGTTGATTGCGGCCCCGGATGCTGTCGGCATACCAACATGCTGAGAGACATGGGGAGCGGGATTGGCTGTATGGGGTGAACCGATACGTGGAGCCAGGGAGACCCCCCACTCCTCCACCCCTCCACCCCATGGCATGTGTAAAAGCACAACGACAGTGCAGCCTACATTTAATGTTTTGTGTTCCATAGTCTGTCGCGTGATACACTTGCAAGCGGTGCACTGACCTGTTTTGATGTAATGATTCCGGCTTTTTCGCTCCTCTAAGGTGAAGTGCACATTTTGTCAAGGTTATAGAGGGCCACTCTACCATTTGCTCCCCTCATGAATGCAACGTTGTCTTTACTTCTCTGAAGAACTTTCAGTGACTCTCAGCACTAAGCTCCAAAAAGTATCGGTGACTCCTGCTGTTGTGTCTCTCTATTGTGCTGTGTTATGTTTGGTCTGCATTGTTTTTAGGGTTCAAAAGACAGATTTTTTTATTTTTTTATATTCTCAGCATTTTAAACATAGTTATTTAAGATGTAAGAAGTATACAAATACAGGCCTACAGGAATATGTATGTAAAGTCTCGTAGATGTTAAGAATATTAGGGGTATATTTAAATAACTGCATGGTTTACAACTAGCGGGAAAGTCATCCTTTCATCAAGAAAGGACATACACATTTGAGATATTCCTAAATAATATCCAGTCAAAAAAAAGTAATGTAAAAATGATAATAACGTAAAAAACTGGGATTTTCTATTTCACAAAATGAGGATTTACAAATCTCAATTCAGTGAAAATTGAATAAACCCATCCATTCAGCTTTAACTAATACAGAATTAATAGCACTCACAATGACCAAATTATTTTCAAACTCCAGGCAGACAAAGGAGAAAGAGGGAAGGGGGGGAATTAAATCGCAATTATCATAAAATCCATCATTGTAATTCACACAGGCTGATTGTTGCAGTGTTTGGATAGGTAATGATTTTCTAATATGAGGAGGCAATTTGCATAAATAGCCTGGAGATGGGTTATCGCCGTCATCATCATCATCATCATTTTCGATTCCGCACAATTACGATCCCTGCACTATATATCAGAGCTCACAGCTATGTAAAACCACAGCACTAATTAATAAGCCATTTACAGACTAGCAGCTAGTTACAGTTGGTCCTGCTGATGACCTTAGCGAAGATGAGCCGTCTCAGAAGTGCCTGTGTGTAACTACAAACATAATGATGTGCCAGGAGGGAATCATTAAAAATAATTTACACAAGCCTTCATTTACCCAGATCTTTTGATAGCACGCTTCCCCCGGTGTTTAGATCCGTGGCACAGAACCTCCTTACCATTTGGAGAGCGCCGGCCGGGGGAACGAGTGGGGATACCTAAGTGGTTAATTAAGAGCTGTTGGGGCGCCGGGAGAGTCTCCTGAAAAATCTCTCTGATGTCTGCCGTGTCAAGTGTCTCTCCCAGACTGAGCAGCGAGAGGTGGCTGCCACACTAGGCTAATTACCGGGGAAGGCAGGGAGCAGCTGAGGAGAGGAGAGGGGCCTCTAAATGAATCACTCTCTCCAGGAATCTAAGCAATTGCACACACACACACACACACACACACACACGTTGGAATACAAATATTTGGGAAATCAAACACGTTTTTTGAGCCTAGCCGCCAGTACGGCTTGCTCACGTTGAGCTCCAAGAGGAGAAATCAGGTGTACACTCGATCTGTGAGGGATGTGGAAGGGTTAACTACACCTGGATGAGAACGATGCTCTGACAGAGAGGAAGGTGTGTTTTCATGGGGCGAGTGGAGAGAGAGAGAGAGAGGGAGAGACGAGACGGGTAGAGTTGAACAATAGGCATGTTAGGCACATGCTCAAAAACAAGCAGCTCACACAAAGTCCTGCTGCTGAAACTCGGCTAACTGCTGTCATGCTCCCCTTAACGGCCTCATCTGCGCACGCAAGATGTTCAGCACCACATAGCACCACATGCAATGGGTGGCTACCCGAAAAATAAACGCCAATTCCACCTTATTGCCTTGATTGAAAATGTGCACTGCTCCCTAATGGCATGAAGGGCCAAAAGGAAGTGTACCAAATATGTCCGCTTTAATCTGCAGAATTCCCTACTGCAGAGTCAAAATTATGTTCAAACAAAAGTGCTGCCAGGGAGAAAGGAACTGAACAATACAACGGGATGCAGGCAATAGCTGCCTGAAAGCCTATGCTGATCATGATACTTTGGACCAGGCCCTTGAATGCGCTTGGCGCCGTCCTCCTCCCTTCTCTCTCTGCCTCCCTCCCTCCCTCTCTCTTTATGTCTCTGACTCCAGACCATCCTTCGGAGGGAGCAGAGGGAGAAAAAGGACTAGCCGGGGGGGGGGGGAAGACAATAAGGGGGTTTTTAAAGCCTCGGAGCTGCCTACAGCAAAGCCGCTTTCCAGGCAAACCGACGAGCCAGGCGGCCGCTACCAAGCCAAGCGCTCCAGCCACATCAGCCATGACAGAAGGCTGGCAGAACAATCATCTTAACAATATGGCTGAGTCGCTGACCCCACGCTGAATTGGGGCTATCGCTCCAACGATGGCTAGTGTTGTGGTTGGCCGGCCGCGGGGCTGTAATAGCTCAACAGTGAGCCGTGCCTTGGACCAGGCTGCGTGCGTCGGGACGAGGGTGGAGCTGGTTGTCGAGGAATGCTGAGGCAGTGAAAGTTTGAATGGTCGGTGATTATTAACACAGGACAGGATGATAATCAATGATCATTCATGGACATATTAAATGAGAACCTGTTCATTTGCATATATATATATATATATATATATATATTGTAAAACAACCTAAATAATGGAACACATCCATTTGACTTACTTGGTAACACGACCCGCAGACTAAAAACTACTGTATTAAAACTTACACAAAATTACCGTGTGCTTTTCCATATAATTGTTCACTTTAGAAGAAAAGTAGGAGTTGGTGTCTACAGCTCTACTTATGTGCAACTGCAAATCCCTAAATGTTCTCAAATACCCAGACCTTGCAGTTATCACTGAAATACCATAATTATTTTAATTGACCGCGCTACTTCTATCAGGCTGGAAACCTGGTTATACCTTTGTAAGCTCGAAAGCTGGCAATTATATGTTTCGCTAAGGAGGGAGCTTTTGTGGCGGGGAAATGCTTGAGGATTATGGAGAAACAAACGTGCTATTAAACGATTTCCTCTTGTGTGTGTGTGTACATTAAAGTGTCACTTAAGCTTCCCTTTACATTTTAAGACAACACGCTGTTTGACTTAAGGTTATGCACTAGCACATTGATGAATTAATAATAGTTCAAGACTGTGCTGTGAGAGTGGTTTGTAAATCAAATTGAACTAAATAAAATGCAAAATGTAAAATGAACAGATTAAGGGATATCTAAATAATAATCTTGCAGGATAATGTGCAGCTTGGCAACATGACTGAAATACAGAAACTGAGCCTTCTCACCTTCCTCTTGACTTTATTCCCCTATAATTGTATGGGATTTGTGAAAAATACTAACATGTTATATTATTTGAGTCAAAAGCAGATATTTGCACACGGGCTGAAGTCCCCAGACTGAAAATGAGAGGTGTAAGCAGCCGTGGCGGGGCCCAGGGCGTGGGCACTGTCGCCACTGTTAGCCAGGGTACACATAAACACACAAAAAGGAAAGGAGGGGTCTTGTCCCGCTTGTCTTTATGTGTGTGAGTATGTGCGACCACAAAGGGTAGAACATTGTGCCCAAAAAGGATCACAACTGCTAACAAGCACACCAGTGCACACGTGCACAATGCGCAATGTTCGGCCAGAGAATGAGGCAACTCGAAAAATCCACATAACCAAAACGGTAGTTGCATGTTACAGTATTGAATAACAATTCATTTGCAGATCATTGACCCCAGAAATCAAGAACTTAAACAGTCGCCACGTTGAGTAGTTCCACATTACTTCTAGCTTTCATAATTTGTTTTCATTTCACCACACAATGGTGTGTAAAACTGTTGGTGGTAGTATGGGGGACTTGGAAGAATCATACACACTCATGCTTTTGTGTTTGCTTTTCTCTCACTTTGCTTTTTTCTTTCTCTCTTTTTAATGAGATGAAAATAAAAGGATTTCACTTTTAATGCCACATTTCCATGCCTGCCATGCTTCACGCAGCCCTGCGAATAAACACTGGTATCAATAGTTGGCCAGAAAGTAGTGCCATGAAGGCTGCCATGAAATTTGTTTATCTAGCTGCCGAATTGTTTTCAGCTGGGGATATATGGCATAATAATGCAAGAACTGTGGGCTCTGTAATTAAGTCTGTCTTCAGATGCTTTCGAAACAATTCATTAACACACTCGCTCACTCTCAGCTGAGATGCAGAAAGCAATGCCATTCATTACGCAAGTCATTAATTCAATTATATTTTTTAAGTTTCTGGCCAGCCAAGGACAGTTTTTCCCTCCAGTTTGTTATAATTAATTGATCTCATTATGTGTTTTGCAATACAGTAATTGGTGTTTCAGAGCAAAGTTATTATTCATTTTTTTGTGTGATGATTTTCCAGAAACTTTTGGATGGAAGGTAAAATTTTAAATTTAAAAACATATATGTATTATTCTTTATTGTTTTCACATGTATTAAGTGTCTACATGCTGTTTAGAATTACGTTGTTTTCCCTCATCTTAGTTAATCATTTAACTAAACTCCACAGTGGTTTGCATAGTTTTTCATACAATGGAAGTTAAGGATGGAGGAACAGTGTGAGGGTTGAAGGTGAAGGTGTAAAAGGACGTGTTCATTGAAGGCTGTGTTGTTAGACGCAGTTTGGGCCCTACTGTCTGTTCCAATGAGTGGAACAGCAGTCTTTATCTTACCATATAAAACAGATCATGTTTGACTTAGACAGATGCCAAGCGAAAAGCTTGATACCGTATCGGATGTTAACTGTTTTTCTTTCGTAAAGAATTTCTTCTGCTTTACTCTTATTGTTAGTACACATTTAGACAAGCTAACACTCTATCCTGCAATATCAGTCAAGGCTGATCTTACAAAAACACAAAATGATGGATAACATGAGAGAAGAAGGGACTACTGCGGTCTCCTCTACTTATAAAAAAAACTATTCAGTACGTTCTGTAACATTTTAATAGGATTCAGTCCCAATGTAATTTTCAAAACCTAAAAATGACAAAAAAACAACTTAAGGTTGAAGTCATAAAGTGCACCATTTTGTCAAGTATTCTCATGGTGATGCACAAGTAAAAAGCCCTTTTCCCTTTTTACATTTTGGACACTTTTCAATTTGCCACAGAGGCTTAGCCAACGTTAAAGTGCCTACAAATTATGAAATGAGGCTTTTGCCCCTATTGCGCTCCTGCCAATTGGCTGCCAATGGCAACACATTCAAAGCTAAAAGTTGTTTTTTCAAAGCCAGGCCAATTAAAGGATATGAAAGACAACATCATTTAAACTGTGATCGTTTGGCAGAACCTTGGAATGGATAGTGGCCCCTGTAATGGCCCATCTAAGGGTGCTCCTGACTCTACTGGAGGGATACTAAATATTTCCCTTAGTGAGAGTAGGGGGGGGGGGTATGCGTCATGTTCTGTTTGCAGCTGATGGACTTTCTGGGTCAGTAGTGAGAGAATAATTATTTGCATATTGAGCACACGCTTCTGAACACACATTTTATGAAGTGCTTCAAGAAGGTGAATAAACTAGCTAATAAAAACCAATAAAGATAATGCCATGGCTAGATGCATGTCAGTGATCTAAAGCATTCTTTACGGGAGGGAACCTCACAGTCGTTCCTTGACAAAACAGTCATCTTATTTACAAGGCTCACAATAACCCTACGCAAATGTCGAAAAGGGGAATAAAGAGAGGGGAGGGAAAAAATAATTAGCATATTAATCTTTTTTATGCCGTCATCTCTCAGGTCCAGAGGACCCACGGTGTAATTTAAATCTAAATGCTTTCCCTGGCATTAGAATTCATTTTAGATGGGTCAATTGTTCCATAATAAAGGGATAGAAGGTGTACTTCATGCAAGAGATTTATGTTTGCCATTTGTTCATATTCATGTGCTACTGAATACCCCTCAATTCAAATGGTGATGGCAGCTCATATCAGTCGAGCTGCAGACCTACAGATCACTAACCGGCAGCAATGAATTTCATTTGCGGAGGACAAAAAGAGTGAGGGAGGGAGAGAAAGAAAGCGCGAGAGAGGGAGGGGGGGGGGGGGGGGAGAAGAATCAGCTCCCCCAACACAGTTTATTGATTTTTTTTCCCTGCTTAACAGAAAGCCTGTATAACAGCTCTATTGCCCTCATAATGATTAGTGACAAAAGTTTAATTAAGCAATTATGAAGCCAATAATAGAGTTGTCTGGTTTGCTTAGCTTTAGACTGTTTAAGACTTATCTCCCTCTCGCACATCACAGCAGCTGGAATGTGCTTGAAGAGATTAATGCCGCGAGAACACAGATGCCCACTTTAACACGCCGCCATGATGCCTTTGAATGAAGTTGAGAACACAAGCGTCTCTTTATCAAATTACAAGTCTGCTTTTCATGAATATGGAGGAAAAAGGGGAAGAAAAATGCAGCAATGGCTTCAAGGTGTAATTATAAAGACATACAACAGAAAGACACACAATTCCATTTTAGTAATCTCCCCATATGAAATATGCATGATAATGTATCACTGAATAAAGACATACAATGTTCTAAGAGGCTTTGGCATTTTACATTAGCTCAAACAATTGGATATTTCTCCATGTTCCTTAATTTTATGTGCAATCCCCACCTCTTTTTGTTTAGTTTGGAATTCTTTTTGGAAAATTGATTAGATTATCTCCCCTCTACATAAAGGCAGCAACAAACAAATAAGCTGTAAAGATATCAACTTTGCATTTAATTGAATCATGGGCAACTGACATAGATGTCTGTTCAAAAAGGATGATATGCAAAGCAATGTGGTAAATGAAGAAACAAACACCTAATAAATTGTGGCAGAAGAATTTTAAAGAATTTAAATTGCACTAAACTAAAAACTCTTCCAAAACCAAGCAGTTGACTACCGAAAACGTCACCATGACATTAGCCAATTGAATGCATTATACATGTTCTCTGTACTACTAATGCATTGTCACTCAATCTTTAACAGGATTTAATTTTGAAATCACGAGCTCAGATCTGTAGCAGTTGTGGTGTGAGCGAACTTCAGTGATTCCAGTGTATCTGAGGAAAAGCTACATATGGCATGAAGGAGCTTTCACTGAATACGGTCCTAAAGTCCTCGGCACTCTGAGCTTATCCACATTTACTAGCAGCCCAGCAACACAAAGTTGTGTGCTGTGACGGCCTAAATCCCAGAGGAGGCACATGAGGAAGAAGACGCCGAACACAGGCTGCAGTTATTATTAAAGCATATCAAGTATTTATATGTTCTGAAATAAAACTATTATGAGAAGGGAATCTTAGACGGCTCTGGGACATGTTTACACCGTTTTAGATAATGCCTGCTCTTGCTCTACACTTAGAATCGCAGATTAGTCTAATATATAGTATACAAGTGTGTCCGTGTAAAAGGAGGTCAAACTCACTTGAATTTAATGGGTTTTCTGAAGTGTGGTTTACCAGCTTCAGATTCTTTTTCCACACAGCGTCATCCCAACGTGTTCTGAGCCTCACCCGGTGGGAGCTATTTGATGGTGGAATACAAACCTAAGGCAATTGCATCATAATCCTAAATTTGTCAATGAAACTTGATTATGTGATGGATAAGCTCAGTAGATGAGGAGTGTGTGTATGTTTGGCTGCTATGCACATATGCATTTATGTCTGCATACAATTCATTGTACTTTTCCTCCCTAAAAGGCTGATGTTGTAATGCTGATTGAAACATGTAAACTTTAATTGCAACACCTTTTGGAGGTAGAGGTCCCTTCACTTCTCCTGCAATGCGTGTACCTCTCAGTCCAAGCCAGGCAGCGGGTGCTGCTGAAAGCTACAAATCAAAATACAAATAAAGAAAAGAAGAATATGCACAATAACCACAACGTCCCACACCACATGGGATGTTGTGCTCCCGCCCTCCGTTCCTCTCTCTTTCCCTGTGGCTTTCCTAGGACAATGAGATGACATGCTGAAGGTGGGACTGCATCTGGCATCATATTTAAACAGGGCTGCCACATCTCAGGAACCAGGGTCGTTGCCAGATTGCAGGCTAATTAAGGAGCTTCTTGGATGACCATCAGTGCCTGTCGGTGGGCAAGGTAGCAGGCTGAGCCTTGCTCTGCCACACTCCCACTGCGAGGCCTTGAAAAGACGAATGGCCACTGAAACCCCCCCGGGACCTCATAATACTATATATTTGCCTCCAAAACAAAAGATGTCCCTCGTGGGATTCCTATTTCCCTTTTTCCCTGAGTCCCCCCCCCCCCCTTTCAAACAAGTGTAAATTGCCTTGCCTTTTGGGTAAGTGTTCAAGTGGCCTGTCCACACACATTAGCCAATTGTCGCTAAAGCAAATAGCCACTAAAATATGTATTCCACAGATGCTAGCAGCTGAATGCAATAATTAGCGGTGATATAATATGATGTGAAGGTTATTTAATGACTTTGTCCTCTAATTTTGCAATAAATAATCATTTTGTGTAATTAAAGGACAGAAATGTGATGACAACATGGGCTTGGCTTCAGGGGAAAAGACCAAAGCTGGTATTGTGTTGACAGATAGTCACCCTGTTAGATGCTTAACAGATAACATCTCTGTGAGCGCAGTTTGACTTGCCATTAATTGCTTTGTGAAAGTTCTGCTTAAGCAAGGAGGGCTCAAGCGAGAAGTCTCTCCGTGGTTTGTGCATTTGGCATTATGTCTGTTTATGACAGGCAATATAACACGGCAAAGCGCGGCCAGTTTGACAGCGAGTGGGAAGCCGGAATTGTTTACTTGACTTCATTTCTATTCCCTTCATTTGCTGCCTTTATTTGGTGCCAGTGTGAGAAAACAATCGGAGGGAAACAAGATGTGGTTGAGCAAAGCAGCTTGCCAACTGCTCGGCTAATAAGATGCCCATCATGCTAGCTAGCAATGCTGATTTGTGTCTCCTTCTAACGCTCTCCATGATTACAAGCCCCGCCCCCTCCCCCAAATCCCCCCCCCCCCCCTTTTCTTTCCCCCAGCTGATCCTCGTCTTGTTACGTGGCATTAATGACACTTCAGTCATTGTGGCTTTCAAGCAGAGCCCTTCCACGGTGAACAGAGAGTTGACATTTCCTGACATTTTCCCAACTAATTACAGTACAAATAATTAAGCATGTTCCTCTATGTAACAAATGAAGGCGAAAGCCGTCTGTCAGCCCGGGCCATGATTGATGACACTCCGGGAGACTTTATCTGATGGGTCCTGCCATGAGGTACAGAGGAGGCAAATTTATTAGAACGAACAATGCAAATTTAGAGTCATCTCATCCAGTTATGCGCGAAGGCAATATCCGTGTCAAGGTGAATGTGACAATGGAAGCAAAATATTAGCATTTTGTGGAGCAGGCTGAAGGGGACATCAGAGCACTGAGATGACAGGCCTAATTATTTTGGCTCACACAGGCCAGGACAGCTGTTTCTGGTGTCCTGAACAAGCCTGTCACACAGGTAACCAAATAGGGTCTGCGTATGAGCCTCTGTATTCGACACTCCACGGATGTGTCTGCCACTAATGACCAATGCTAATGTCGCTGCCATGTCTCAAAAAATGTGGAGGTGTCACCATCCATGCTTTTTCTTTTTTTTCTTTTGTATCAGTCAACACGTTTCTACATAATTATGTGATATTATAATAAATACGGCCTGTTTCCTATTGGCCAACCATTTTCTGTATTATAATTTTCACCTTTTTTTCTATTATAGAAACGGACTGTGCACAGACACCTCCCCCTTTTCGTAGAGCTAAACGTAAAATTAAAAAAATATTTCCATAGGATCTTTAAACTGTATTTTATTTAATTTTTTCATGGTTAGTTTTTTGCATGGATTAGGGATTTGCAATAAAATAATGCCGATGCAATTATCGTTGTACTGCACTTATAAAAATAACAACAACAACAAAATACATTTTAAGAAATATGACAAGTTGGGTAGCTACAATTGTTATTACATCTGGGATGAACATATCATCTGTGTATCCCAGTAAATTAGTCTTATAAAAAACATGAACATCTACAGTAAACCGTAATTAAAAATCAATCATAAAATGTACGGCAAGCATGTAGCAATCTGTGGATTAAACAACGGTCTAATTACAGTTTTCTCCAGCAAATACACATGAAAAGATCAGAACAGAACAGATAGGTGTTAACGTCAAGTATGAGCACATCTATAATGGATAATGTATCACCTGGCATGTGTTCAGCTCTTTTTGCATTAGTGAGCTACTTGTGGTATGTGAACCAACAATGAACAGGTTTAGGCTTTTATGCTACCTTTTATATCACCAATATGTTGTTTCCATAGATCTGTGCTTTGGGGAATCCAAAGGTGGCTGCCCACACTCATAATGATCTAGAATGTGTACTTGGGGGCAGCCGCACAATGGCTCTTCAGGGGCAGGCGAATCCGGATGGGTTTGGAAAAAATCTACATGGGGATCAAAGTTTGATGCTTAGTGGCTCGCTGGCTGGCTGGGAACAGATGGGCGTCGGAGGCACTATGAGCCCATTGAGATTCAGGATCCAAAGTGGCTGCGGCTGCTGCTACTATGTAAACACAGGCAGATGATGCCTTTGTGTCAGTGAATCGCTGAAATGCATTTAGGTAGGTAGGGATGTGGGCTTTTTTGGCATATAACTGCAGAAGTAAAGCAAAAAACAAAGTGTAGTAAAAAAGTGAGCATTGTAATTGAGTTTGTGTATCTTAAATGAAAACAACTGGCACCCTTTGTACACTTTGCCAAAGCGTTTTTTGCTTTTGTTTAGTCTCTAAATTACCACAATTAGCAGCCGCTTCAGGCTCTACAATGCTCTGTTCTATATGTCTCCTTCATATTGACGAAATAAATCGCGTTGTGACAGGCATAAGCAGTGTTATAGGTTATAGGTGTTAATTCAGCTTTGAAAACATATTATAACAAAGCAAACACCGCGTGAATTCTACTTGATTGTGCCATTTCTGTCACAAAATTGGATTAAATTAAAATTCCTCTGAGGCACATTTTAATATTAGGCTGACAGCCCTCATTTAGTGTTTCCTCCTTGGCTCAGAATATTTTTAAAGGGCAGAGGAAGACAGTGTCACTTAACTCCTGACCTTAAGACAGATGATGCAGGCACCAGGCAGTACAGGCATTAGCAATACTGGATTAAAGAACACACACACACACACACACACACACACTGTGGATACTTATACAGTATACACACAGTTTCGCAAGCATCGTTTCTGTACATTAAGATAAATGTTCAAATGCATACATAATGCCACACCGCGCACATCTTACACACTCGCTTGTTGCACGCAACCTCATGAACTATAGAGACAGAGCTTAATTGAATGCATATTTTTACATAAGCAGGAAACCATGTGAATGAATATCGGCGCACATATTTCCTGTTCCAGCAGACCCAGACCTCAGATCTCTGCCATTCAACATTCTCTAGGTGCACTGCTGACAGCTTTGAAATGCCATGAAGTTGAGCAGAGTTCAGCAACAGTGACACGAAGCCTGACTTTCTTTGTCAAACACGACAATTAGTTCTTACAACCCAGAATGTTGGCACTTCAAGCCGGGAAAAAGGCATTTAGCAATGTAAAACAGGTTGAACATGTTCTGTTATGTTGACATCAGTGATCTTCGACAGTCTCCCGCGGGACTCTGTGCTCTTTATTCCAGCTGTGCACGACGCTGCTAATTCATGACGGTATATGCATTCAGGCATATATTTATTTAGTCAGGAACCATTTTCAACGAACGATTTTGGTCGGTTGGTGGATGTTTTGACTTATGTTTTTACCATTTTAGTTTGACTTGAATTCTTTGCATCTAAATTGATCGTAAAATTCAAATCATACTACACTGATCTTGTTCTGAAGTAAAAGTAGCAAAGAAATACTCACATCTAATGTCACATCTAATAGTTTTGCAAAAATAAAGTAGTTTTGGTGTCAAATTAAACTACTGTCATGGATTATAATATTATTTATTTGTGGAATATCTCCAATATAATTATAAATCAATAAAAAGAAGAACTAAAATACTCAAGTTTACGTAGTACCTCCAAATTGTCCAATGCTTGTTGAAATGTACTTAGTTACTCCACCACTTATCTTTGCAAATATATGCCATCCAGGCAAAGATGAAAATACGTTTCAACTTAATGCTATTTTTACAACCGTGGTTCAGCAGCATGTAGTGTCAGGGACAGTGGTAGAAGATTTTTTTGAATCCACTGAATTCCCATGGATAAATATCTTGGCATGACGCAAAGCCAGCATAGATAACTACAGTAACGCCAATAAACGACAAATGTCTCTGTTGGATTTCTATGATTCTGAAAAATGTATAATTTTGCAGCCTGGCAGTATTCGGCACCCCGTCACGTTACGGTTGGCAGAGGAAGAAAACACACAAGGAGACAGAGTAGAGGCTGGAGAGAGAGAGATAATGCCTCGGGGTCTTGCATTTAACCTGCCCACCAATCCCAATCAATGTCAGTACTCCTTCCCACTCCATTTTATCAGCTCCTCGAGACTGTAGTTTCCTAGAAGTGACCGTTGTTCGGCGCTCTATGAAACAGTCACAGGGCTAATGGGATGAGATGCAAAGAATTATAAATGCTGACAGTAAATCATATTACATCCCTAATAAGCATTAACTGGATAACTGGGTCAAAGCTGTATTATCTTAATTGATTTTTCTAAAGAAACCTGACAGTGAAATGTCAATGCTTGAATATTTCTTCATGCATCATTAAAACAAGATTGGCTTTTAACAAAAAGGTAGGGGGGCGGGATCCTTTGGGCTGAATTGATTCTTGCTTGAGGCTGCCTTGCACAAGTAAGTGTATTACATAAAAATCTATACAGGATATTAAAACAACACCCATTTTGCAAGACAGTTACAATTAAAAGCTGACACCCACCCATACTTTTGTGTCTGCCATTACTGCCGGTCAACAAATGCATTTCAGCCCCGTGACTCGCTGCAATCAATGGCCGCACTGTGTAAATGCCCAGAACTCTTATTAACTAAGCTAACATATGTTAGCTCAGTATTCGAGCCGGGGCCAGTACATGTATGGTACTGATGGCCTCAGCAAAATTAACCCAAATGGAAAAAAACATATAAAGTATAAAACAGAACTTCACCTAGATGTCAAAATGTCAACATATCAATAACCGTGTAGTCAATAACGGTCAATAATCGTATAGTGTAAACTTTAGTCTTGTGATCTATGATTATTATTTGCATTTCAAAGAAAGTACATTTGATAACTGCGGCACATAAATCACAGTGGCCTTGATGACATCAAATGAATGTGTGAAATGTCAATATAAACGGTGTCTGCTTTGAAAAAAAAACTTATACAAGTATGTTTTTAATGTCATTGTTGAAAGGTGAAAACAGCCCTCAGTAGATTTGAACACCAGGTCTAAAGTTGTCTTCTCCAAATTACCCTTGAGAAGGTCTTGCTATGTGCTATATTCTGTCAAACATCTGAAACTTGCATGTACGTATGAACTGACTTGTGATCAGAGGATTAAGGCGAAGGTTTCTGGTTGGTCGCGCTGCTATAACTCACGGTTGAAACGCTGACAGCATGCAGAATCCCTCGGTGCGTTATCAACTTGCATCTCAGGCGAAATTCAATCGGATGTCAGTTAAATGACTCAGGGTTTAACATATTAAGTTACAGCACCTTGGTAGGATGGGTCTTATTCTGCGCAGAGCTCTCCGAGATGTCGTGTTCTCGGTGTGTGAAGGGCCGGCGTGGGGAGCCGGTTGGCCTGCGTCAGTTGGCACCACCGCAGAGCAAATGCTGGGTATAAATCAGTCTCACTGACATGGCGCCTCTCATCAAGCGACGTCCCGCGGTGTCCCCATCAGTTACAAAGTAATAAAGACGTACAGGGAGGAAAACAGAAGCAATCACGGCAGATGCCAAGGTGAAATGCATCTAGGGTCTGGAGATACGTGACAGGTGTGAGAAGTCCATCAGGATCACCATCATTACTGATGTTGCTGCTTTTTTAATATGGAGCTGATGAGGCATGGAGGCATTTCACAGTGGTATCATTTGTGTTTTAATAATTTACCTCCTGGCCAGATTGAAGTGCAGTGTTCTACTTTTGGTGCGTTTCCACCGAGCGGTACGGTACGGGTCGGGTCTGTTAACCATGATTTGGCGAGCGTTTCCACCGCCAACAGTACCCTTACTTGATAGGCGTGGTGTATTCCAGAAAGTAGTGATAACGTCACTTGATAGGCGTGGTATATGACGGAAAGTAGATTGACGTCATTCGATCGAGCGAAAACTGAAAGCTAACCGCAAACAACAATGGAGGACATACAGCCGATCCTGTTCTTGCTTCTCGATATGTGGCTGTTTGTCACAAGGAGACGACAATCTTTGTTTGAGCAAAGGCTACATGCTGCAAGGAAAAACACACTTGCGGCACGCGCAAATGACGACACTCTTTCAACCAATCAACGTTCTGCAGTGAGTCTAGCTCCACCCTTTAGTACCAAACAACTGTGCCAGGTACCCCAAGGGAAGGGTACCCAAAAAGTGGTACGGTACGGTTCGGATTTTGGGTACCATTCTCAACTTTTGGCAGTGGAGACACAAATAAAAGGGTACCGACCTGACCCGTATCGTACCGTACCGCTCGCAGGAAACGCGCCATTTAACAACATGAACTACTATGAACTTTTGTGCGCGCATTATGGTTACCAGATATAGATAATGATTAGACCGTATTTAGTCTTTAATTCACCTCAGTAACGGGTATGTATTCAACAAGCAAAAGACTTTGTCATGAGCATGAAATGGTATAACTGTACTGTTGCCGTTGTGTGACACATTCAGCTGCAATAAGTGGTTTACTGAGACACCTCATGCGTGTCTCTTTGATGTGTGTGCGTGTGCGTGCGTGTGTGTGTGTGTCTGTGTGTGTATACGAGAAAGAAAGAGGGGGTGTGAGAGTGAGGAGGAGCTATGTGGGTTTGTGGAACAATATAATATTCATGACAGTCCTGCAGGAAGTTGTCTGGTCTCTAGGCTCCTGGAAAACACTGCACGCACACACACACACACACACACACACACACACACACACACACACACAGCTGCACAGTCCGGTGGTGCTTACCTGACATCTGCATATGCCATTCAGAAGGGCAAGACGTGTCTGCATCAGTGATTTCTAAACACTTTGGGGTCAACAAATTATTAATATTTAGTATTAGCACTGATGACAATGTGGCATCCTCCTGAGAGCCGGGCAAAATGTTGAGCAGGGGCCATTCTCTTGACGTCAACTATGTTTGGCAGATGGCGCTGTCAGTTTAGGTCTTCGTTTATTCTTCCATGCATATGGCAGCATCTCCCCTTTGTTAAAGAACAAGCAAGCAAGCTCATGTATTATCTATGGGGCTAAAAAGCATGCAAACATAAGCAGAAACGTATCAGAGGTGATTAAACTTCTGTAAACAGCCAGCAGTTGTTGTTGTAAATGAGAGTTTACGGACAGAAATAGAAGAAACATATGGCCGGAGACAGGAAGAGGGCCTGATACCTGGATGGGAGGGACCAGGGCCCTCAGCGCCGTGTTAGTCACAGGATGTCACCTGAAGGACATGGCAGGCCATGCTATGCAGATGACTTGTTTTATGTAGTTGACAAACAATAACACAATTCTGCCTTTTAACCACCTCACATTATCCTCACCATCACTTACAGAACAGTTTCAAATTGGCCGTCACGAGTTGGCTCGTGGTGGAAGACGTGTTCAGAAAAGATTAGGAAAACAAAAGTATTCATTATACAGAAGAATGGCCCTTTATGTCTGACCCTTTAATGTCTAACTCCTATCCATACAAATCTATACAAAATACATACAATAAATTAAACAAACAGATTTTTGTAAGATCATGATATATAATGTGTACAAATATATAAATGATCATTTTTTTATTTATTAAATGTTCAAAAATCCTATTACTTGACCAACATATAATAATAATAATAATACATATACCTCCTCATCCACTTTTACACTGACAATTATATACACAATAGAATCTTAATCTTTCAAAAATGTTCCTAGGCTACAATAGAAAACTACCCCCCCCCGCCCCCCTCCCCCCCTTCCTTCAGTGTGCCATGAATGTTCTTTTCCCTTTGAGAAAATAAGGTGTCTTTCTGGGTTAGAAATCGGGGGGAGGGAGAGAGACCTGGGTTAACTTCTCCAGTGTTAAACAGCGAGGGGTCTTACTCCTGCTTTTCTCTGACATGAAGCTGGGTTGGATAGAATCGACACCGGGGTTGAGCAGGCGGATGAGTGGAGATATGAGGGTCCCTGTGGCGACCTGGCAGGTGCCATAGCAACGGACCGGGTGGGAAGATGGGATGTAGAGACATGGCGAGAGAGAGAGGGAGAGAGAGGATGTCCCAATAAAGAGCGGCAACATCACTTGTGACAGACCCAAAACAAAGGTCGGCAGCTTTCATGTTGGAGCCTGTGTCTAATCTTTGGAAAAGAATAGGGAGAGAGAGAGAGAGGGGGAGAGAGGCACACTGAGGCAGACAGTGTTGGTGTGAGTATGAGAAAACAACAAAGACGGAGATCTTCAATAATTAATCATCAGATTGTCCGATGCAGTGGTTGTTTAAATGACAGCTGATTTGATTGACAGATGTGGGAGTGTTTGATCTGCATGCTCCCTTAGTCACTCTGCTACTGTTGTTGGAGCCTCTCTTTCGAGTTCTCTCTTGCTCTTACCTTACTCTTTATCCTTTAAGTCCTCCGCAAGTAGCACAGCCTCCACTGCATGGGAGTTGTAGCTGCGGGGTAAAACAAGCAACTCCCTGCATTGGAATTTGGTATTTACCAGCTTGTTCTAGTTAACGTGTACTTTGCAACTCATACAACTCAACAAAATAGTTCAGTAGTTGACAGTACTGCAATAGATGTGTAATCCATGGAAGATAATCAGAATGATTTTATTAGCAGGCCTGGAAACTCAGCAGTTGTTTTTTTATAAAAAGTGATGAGCATTTGTACACCCTGTTAGTACACAACTCCTCATTATTTCCAGCCTGTTACATACTTCAAATGGAACAATGCTCAAACTTCGAACAGTATCAATGCACATCTCATGCCATTAGGACCATAACGTCTTAGCAGACATAACGGATAGGATTCTGTTTGAAATTAGTGCCACGTGTCCGTTGCCATCTGCCGATGTGTGCCGCGTTTAAAAGAAGTTATTTCCAGTGTGTAGGATGGTGGGAGTCCGTCATTCAGCGAGACAGTGAGCGTTCCCTGCTAAACAGCGCCTTCATTGACCTAATAACTGGCAGCCTACTCAGTCACCAGCATGTTGAGTAGTATTCATTATTCATGCTCATTAAATTCTGGGCCTCATACGCGCAAAGACTGCCAGCTTGCTGCCAAACTGTGTTGGTTTTGTGATGTGCCCACTTGAGACTTGGGGATTTAAAACCAGGACAGCACTCCTGAAAAACCAGCGTACAAATACACAGAATTCATTCCGCTTCCAGTTTAATTTGATCTCATTTGACAAAATACACAATTATACTCACCTCCATTCTTTTGCCATGAAAAGGATTTGGAATTAATAAACAGGAGAGAAATGTGCCTGCTCCCACCCCCCCCTCCCACCCGCCGCCCCCCCATGAAAAGCGATTTGGAGTCATATTCCGGCTTTTTGCATATAAATATTCATAGTTCGTTGATCGTATTCTTTTTTGCCATTCGTAGTCAATGGAATTGAGCAGCCTGACGAAACCTTTCTTTCAATGGAAGGCATCTTTGATGCCTTTTAAAACACACGGCACTGTATCACATCTATTTAGTTGTTTTTATTGCAGACAGAATCGTCTGTGCTCCCGTCTATCTGCATCACATTTGTGATTTTGGAGTGAAAACAAAGCACAAACTCAATATCTTAAGGCACAGCATGTACATCTAACGTTAAATCTTGAATAGCTGTTTACTCTGTGGATGATCAGCTACTCCAAAATGTTGATTGGTCATGATCTGAGCTGACAATGAAACCTTGAAGGTTTGACATATGCTTGGATGAGCCATGACAAGATGAACCTGAAATGGCGCACTTAGAAAAAGAAAGCCTCCATGAATGTGCATGCTGCTTACAAAGAGGAAAACAGCAATACAGTGTGCCTATGAGGGAGCGAAGCAATGTTTTACATGGATTCTACATTCACAGCAAAAGTGTAACAAGTGCACTACGATGCAGTTCTCCGCCAGCAATGATGTGAAAAGAGGACGGATAGGAAACAATTATTTATCAAGACACGCATCCTCCAAGTACCGGCATCTGTCTCCATCATTTCCAGGACCGCGGGGCAATCCATATTTGTCTCCCCTATACTCAAATCCCCAAGAAAAATACCCACAGTTCCAGCTCAGAGAGGATTACTGCTTTCCCATATGTTGTCCTGTGCAGACACAGCCATATCAATCTAAGCCTGGTCAGTTGCTCTTTCATATACTCCTAATGTACTGGAAAGCCCTCCACAGTCGGCTGCCCCTCACTGCTGCTCATGAACAGGTCTCAGTCCCGAATTCCACAATGGAGAACAATCAGGCTTTTCTGTTGGATTAGAAAAAGGGGGTGAAGGGGGGAGGGTGGTGGGGTGAAAACCCCTGGTGGCTGATTGTAGTCTGGTAAGGTTGTGTTTTAATACTGGGGATACTTTAGCAGTGTTTCTTTTGTGTGGCGACTGTGTCAGAAACAAGAGGTCTATATAAACAGCGAGGCCCACTGGAGCGCTTTCATTCATCATGGCCTCCTCTGACAGCGGCGGGCCGAGGAATCATCTGGAATCATCTTCTGCAGGCTCTGGCGAATGTGAGCTCCCTCTCTGCTCTCCTCGCCGACCTTGAAACGGAGGGCAGCCATGTGAGACAACCACACACACACACACACACACACACAGGAAGAACTGTGTGGTCTGAGAGTGCATGTAATGTTTATATGTGTGAATTGTTCATTTGGGCTAAATTTCTGACTTAAATGCATTATTAAATCTTGCAACAAGCATCAGCGCTGGCCAAAACACACAACTGCAGTCATGTTGAGCACAATGTGATCCTCAGCTATCTGTCATAAGCACATTCAAGATGACAGCACAGGCCTTTACGAGTCACAAGCTAACAATTGTCTCACTTGTGAGACATGAGCTCAAATATTAGTTTTGAGCCTGTTCTTTGAATTTCTGGGGTTAGTTTGGATTAGTACCTCTAATCTAGGCGCTGGTACGGTGGGGGAATTTCCTGGAGTCAATGAGATGGGAGTGTTTCCGAACAAACACGACTTCAAAGGGTGGGTGCTTTGCAGCAAGGTAGGGTTGAATGCAAACATGTATTCATTTAACTTTTTGTCCCTCCCTCAAAGCATCTCTGTGCTTGGATCAAACACCTAACCTTTTGACCGCGGAGAATTTCCTTGCTGGGTTTGATTTCTTACAAGAAACTTTTTTTCAATCGGCAAACTCAATAAGCTGTGGAGAGCGCACACTGCCACTTGTTTAAAGATGGAAAGGAACAAGCTATTTCAGTCTGAAACAACAACTTCCAATTAGTTCCACTGCATGCATAATCATTTTTAGAGATTTGAACTGTTACATTTCACCGTTAAGTCAAGTTATTTCACTTTATTTCATATACCAAAACAATGATTGAAGTCTTGATTGAAGAACTCTGCGGAGTTCCCTTTTGAATGCAAACAAACATGTCTTAATTTATACTAAAATACTTATATTGAAACGTTGAGAGCAGTCTGGATTTAGTATAGCTAACAGAAATAAATATCTATACATATATATATATATATAAGTTTGTGACCACAGCTTCCACAGCTACTGTTCTAAGACAAAGAAAGCTTTTTTTTTATTCCTTGTTTGAAGATTCCCTCCAGTTCCCAGCCGTTTAATTGAAATGTCCTGTAGCTGGTTGCTCAGGGCAAGTCATGCGAGAGCTGTAAAATCCTATTTCTGGATACTGGCTCTTTCTTTAAATGGTTGCATGGTAATGCACTTAATATAATTACTGGATAAGCCTGTAATAACCTAATGACATGCCGCACTAATGTTTTATGATCTCGAACAGCTCAGTTCCGCCTTTGAAATAGATGATCTTCTATTGTGCTGTTTTTAGCCAACTCCACACATATTTTGGGTGGGCAAGACGACAAATCCGAGGGAGGTTCTAAGGAATTTATAAGAAATAATTAAGAACATATTTGGTATGCTAAGCTCCTCCAGTTGAGTTAATGGGATATACATGTAAACCAAAAAGGAGGGATGGGATAAATGCCGCCCAACAAAATATTTATTGAATTTGCCATTTAGTCCATGTCTTTTTTTTTTTAGCTAAATAAGCTGATTTACAATTGTTTTTTCACATTTTAAGTGCTTACAGCACCGTATATCAGCGGAGTGGATTATTGTCATCAGCTGGTACAGATTGTATTGTGAACATCATATTCATCTTATTGTTGCTCCAAGAAAACTATCCAAAGTATTGCATTACATCATGCACAGCCAAAAAAGAACGTTGCATGTGTTATGAAATATATTGTATGAGTGCTAATTCTGGTTAGTCAGATAAACACCCTTCTGTTGTCTCAAAATGCCTCTATAGATGTAGTGACAGCAGAAATATTTCAACAGAGCAGCGTGAAGATGAGTTCAATATCACACACACAGTTATCACACTGTAGCCCGTATCCAGTAATCTAAGATGTCACAGGCAGGAGCAGTTTCACATGTGAGACAGCCGTGATCTGTGTCAGGCAGTTTCCGTCCCCAGGCGAGGGGTCACGACGGTTGACTTCATCTCCCTCCCCTGGCTTCCAATCACTCAAACATAAATCAATACTGTTAATAACTGTTTGAACGATGTCTAAATGGGATATCTTGGCTTGAAGCAATATTAAAAGATATTCCCTTACTGGCACCCCCCCCCCCCCCCTCGTCCCCCCTCACTCGCTTACTCAGTGGAAAGAGAAAGAAAATCCCTGAAAACAGTGCTCCAGTCAGTCAATTTATTGGGTTCTGTCTCTTTAGATTTATTAGCACATACGCTGTTTGCACTGATGTTCTTTAGATGCAATACTACATCGTTCAGAGATTTTAAAATGACTATAGTACGTGGAGAATGTTTAATTAAATGAATGCATTGCCTGTACCGAGGTGTCTGTATTTAAGGATAGATATATACAGTAATATATATATATATATATATATATATATATATATATATATATATATATATATATATATCTTTTTCTTTTTTTTTGTTCTTACATTGTCTTAATTTTAATGAAATATGTGTGGAATGATAAAGATTTCACATTCAATCCTAATATTAGAGGTATGGTCTACCAGTCTACACGGATAACTAACCCTTTTAATAACGCCCTTCAAGGCAGAATTTCAATTTAAGTCCAATCACACATTATAAGCCGACATCATACTGATGACGGCCCTCCTTGGCGAAAGAAAAACAAGAAATGATCAGGTTTGCGAAGGTCAAAGCCGTCGACTGTGTGATACCGGCATCTTGGATATCATTCAAATTATCCATTAATTAGCTTTCACACAACTCTGGTAATAACCTACATGCTCCTGACATTGGCCATAGCACATTAAGTGTTTTAAAAGGTGTTTCTGCCATCATGTGACCCCTATCTCATCTTGCTTTGGTTTCATACAGGCGTATGCATCACTGGGCTAAGAGTATTTACTCTGATAGCGCTGCCAAAATGG